>NC_054700.1:53581392-53601392 GCF_016097555.1 Gigantopelta aegis
GTTTTAGCAGTTGAGGTCCTGTTAGGTCTAAAAAAATTACCTGCTTTTCTCGGGCTGTTATTTTTAAGCCCTGATGTAATTATATGTAGGAGTGTCCAAAATGATTTGCCGCAGTTTGAAACTGTATCTTCTTTATTTTTGTCTTGTAGCCGGTGTTATTGACAGAGATTACCGTGGTAACGTCCAGGTAATCATGTTCAACTTTGGAGAGAATGATTTTGAAGGTAAGCATACAATTTAACGTCCGGGGTAAATCATTTGCCTGATGCGCTCATCCATCTAGGATCGATTGCTGTTGGATCTATTTAACCTTCAAAACTTACAAACTCCCAGTTATTTTCTAATAATTTTTTTTGTTGAGAAATTTAAATTTGTGTAACTCGAAATCAAATCCATTAAATTTTTTAATAACTCGTCATGATCATGCGAATGGTGTTCTAAATAGAGCTGTGCATCATATCGTGTATACTGTTCGGTATCGGTATCATGTAAATACCAATTTACCGTACCAAGCACATTTCAAAATAGCAAAATTTTGGTATTGAAAAATGTTTTTCCACCATTTAATAAATCACTAACAATATATATATATATAAAACGCAAAATGGGTTGGGTGTAAATCAGATGAGATCCTTGTGTATGGAATTTAATTTTATTTAGATGAAATTAGCGGATGAGCCTTGACTCAGACATGTATTTAAAGTCGAGTATACCAAAAATACCGCTTGGTATTGGTATTGGTATTGTGTCAGTACCGAGGTATTGTGTAGATACTGAATACCGTACCGATACCGAAGTAAATATACCAATACCAAACCTGAAATTTAAATACAGCCCAGATCTGGTCCTAAATTTAGTGTGTGATACCAGACCTGTGCGGATGAAACAGTCATTCCTCCAATTTTCAGTCTTGTAGGAAGTAGTTTTAAACTGTTATCCCAATACAAGTGTAAGTTTAAATGGGAGAAAGCTGATTTTTTAAAGTGTTATCCCAATACAAGTAAGTTTAAATGGGAGAAAGCTGATTTTTTAAACTGTTATCCCAGTACAAGTAAGTTTAAATGGGAGAAAGCTGATTTTTTAAACTGTTATCCCAATACAAGTAAGTTTAAATGGGAGAAAGCTGTTTTTTAAACTGTTATCCCAGTACAAGTGTAAGTTTAAATGGGAGAAAGCTGGTTTTTTAAACTGTTATCCCAGTACAAGTGTAAGTTTAAATGGGAGAAAGCTGATTTTTTAAACTGTTATCCCAATACAAGTAAGTTTAAATGGGAGAAAGCTGATTTTTTAAACTGTTATCCCAATACAAGTGTAAGTTTAAATGGGAGAAAGCTGATTTTTTAAACTGTTATCCCAATACAAGTAAGTTTAAATGGGAGAAAGCTGATTTTTTAAACTGTTATCCCAATACAAGTGTAAGTTTAAATGGGAGAAAGCTGGTTTTTTAAACTGTTATCCCAATACAAGTAAGTTTAAATGGGAGAAAGCTGGTTTTTTAAACTGTTATCCCAATACAAGTGTAAGTTTAAATGGGAGAAAGCTGATTTTTTAAACTGTTATCCCAGTACAAGTGTAAGTTTAAATGGGAGAAAGCTGATTTTTTAAACTGTTATCCCAATACAAGTAAGTTTAAATGGGAGAAAGCTGATTTTTTAAACTGTTATCCCAATACAAGTGTAAGTTTAAATGGGAGAAAGCTGATTTTTTAAACTGTTATCCCAATACAAGTGTAAGTTTAAATGGGAGAAAGCTGATTTTTTAAACTGTTATCCCAATACAAGTAAGTTTAAATGGGAGAAAGCTGATTTTTTAAACTGTTATCCCAATACAAGTAAGTTTAAATGGGAGAAAGCTGGTTTCCCAATACAAGTAAGTTTAAATGGGAGAAAGCTGGTTTACAAGTTTAAACTGTTATCCCAGTACAAGTGTAAGTTTAAATGGGAGAAAGCTGATTTTTTAAACTGTTATCCCAATACAAGTGTAAGTTTAAATGGGAGAAAGCTGATTTTTTAAACTGTTATCCCAATACAAGTGTAAGTTTAAATGGGAGAAAGCTGATTTTTTAAACTGTTATCCCAATACAAGTAAGTTTAAATGGGAGAAAGCTGATTTTTTAAACTGTTATCCCAATACAAGTAAGTTTAAATGGGAGAAAGCTGATTTTTTAAACTGTTATCCCAATACAAGTGTAAGTTTAAATGGGAGAAAGCTGATTTTTTAAACTGTTATCCCAATACAAGTAAGTTTAAATGGGAGAAAGCTGATTTTTTAAACTGTTATCCCAATACAAGTGTAAGTTTAAATGGGAGAAAGCTGATTTTTTAAACTGTTATCCCAATACAAGTGTAAGTTTAAATGGGAGAAAGCTGATTTTTTAAACTGTTATCCCAATACAAGTAAGTTTAAATGGGAGAAAGCTGATTTTTTAAACTGTTATCCCAATACAAGTGTAAGTTTAAATGGGAGAAAGCTGATTTTTTAAACTGTTATCCCAATACAAGTAAGTTTAAATGGGAGAAAGCTGATTTTTTAAACTGTTATCCCAATACAAGTGTAAGTTTAAATGGGAGAAAGCTGATTTTTTAAACTGTTATCCCAATACAAGTAAGTTTAAATGGGAGAAAGCTGATTTTTTAAACTGTTATCCCAATACAAGTGTAAGTTTAAATGGGAGAAAGCTGATTTTTTAAACTGTTATCCCAATACAAGTAAGCCTCAGCCGAGTTCCAAGCAATAATGTAAGCACAGGGCCACGCGCCTACGATCATGTACCGTATGATAGGGAAACATAACGATCGTTTAACAATCAACACGGCTTGGTTGCGCGTTAGCTACTTGTGTACTCGCTTTGACGTCTTTCCTCTTGCTCTTTGATCACGCCATTGAAATTCATTTTCCAACTGCTTTTTTAATTCAATGTTAGTTGCATTCATGTAACAGTGAATTCATATTTCGACGTTGTATTTACTAAAATATCGATTTCAATGTGTTCGCTATTTTCGATTCGCGCCTAATAAAAAAGATTGTGGTTCAACTAGACATTTCAAATCTAGATTCGACTTATATAGATCTCTGGTATTTCATAATCACCAGGGTGAAGCATTACATAGTAACAATCTATTTCAGTACACTAAGGGTTACGCTCGAGACAAATAGCGATGAGATATTTTATTCAACTACATGTATGAATAACATACCATTGTTACTTGTTAAGTAACTTGACTCAAATTTGTAAAATGGCTGAGAAGAAAGCGGATTTTTTTTATACTATTATTCATTTAACTACATTATAAGCAGGATTACTAATGATGCTTACCCATGGCCACTGACTACCCAGCCACGCCACCACGATGATATATTTAAAACTATGGTAGTGCACTATACTCTAGAACTGAATGAGGGTGCGTGCATTATAAAAGATTATTTGCTATACATGAACAAGGAAAGAGGAAATGTTTTAGTTATAACGGCCCGCTCAACCACATTGTAATTTACGGCCTATATGACGTCGGAACATATATTTTAAGGACCACACAGATATTGAGCAGAGGAAACCCGCTGCTCGCCACTTCATGGGATATTCTTTTCGCCAGTAGCAGCAAGGTATCTTTTAATGCACCATCCCACAGACAAGATACAGTAACATACCCGCGCCTTCGTTGCAAGCAGTTGTCGGTAGCACTGGCCCTAGAAACGAGAATAGAGCCCCAATGGGTCCCTCAGCCGAGTTCCAAGCAATAATGTAAGCACAGGGCCACGCGCCTACGATCATGTACCGTATGATAGGGAAACATAACGATCGTTACATCAACAGGCTGTGGCGGTTACTACTTTGTACTCGTTGACGTCTTCCTTTGTCTTGATCACGCATTTGAAAGTCATTAACGTTTAATTCAATGTTAGTTTCTTCATGTAACAGGGAATCATATTTCGACTTGTATCTACTAAAAATCGATTTAAGTGTTCGTATTTTCGATTCGGTAATCAAAGTTTTGGGTCAACTAGACATTTCGAATCTAGATGAACGTATATAGATCTCTGGTATTTCATAATCACCAGGGTGAAGCATTACATAGTAACAGTCTATTTCAGTACACTAAGGGTGACGCACGAGACAAATAGCGCTGAGATATTTTTTTAAACTACATGTATGAAAAACACACCATTGTTACAGGTAGGTAAATTGACTCAAATTTGTAAAATGGGTGAGAAGAAAGCGGATTTTTTTTAAACTGTTATTCATTTCACCAAATTATAAACAGGAGTATTAAGGATGCTTAACGATGGCTACTGACTACCCAGCCACGCCACCACGATGCTATATTTAAAACTATGGATGTGATATTCTAGGTGAGGGTGGGCAATAAAAGATTATTTGCTATTAATGAACAAGGAAGAAGGAAATGTTTTAGTTATTACGCGCACCCAAACATTTGTAATTTAGGCTATATGACGTCGGAACATATATTTTAAGAACACCACAGATATTGAGAGAGAAACCCGCTGTCGCCACTTCATTGGCTATCTTTTCGATTAGCAGCAAGGTATCTTTTATAGCGCCATCCCACAGACAAGATAGTAACATAAACGGCCTGTGTTGCAAGAGGTTGTGGAGCACGGGCTAGAAACGAGAATATAGCCCCAATGGGCCCACCGACGGGAAGCGATCCTAGGTTGATCGCGCATCAGGCGAGCCGCTGTAACACTGACAATACTCTAGTTTGTCGGACACTAAATACTGGACTCGATGGTTGTAGTGGTTAAAGGGACATACCCTAGTTGTCAAAAATTACCAAAAATGTTTGACATCAATAGTTGATAGAGGTTAAAGGACATACCTAGTTTGTCAACACAAACTTTACTGGACTCGATGGTTCAATACTAGAGGTTAAAGTCATTTAAGATCTTATCTTTGTCAACACTAAATATTGGACTCGATGGTGTAGAGGTTAAAGGGACATACCCTAGTTTGTCAACACTAAATACTGGACTCGATGGTGTAGAGGTTAAAGGGACATATCCTAGTTTGTCAACACTAAATACTGGACTCGATGGTGTAGAGGTTAAAGGGACATACCCTAGTTTGTCAAAACACTAAATACTGGACTCGATGGTGTAGTGGTTGGTTTAAGGGGACATACTCTAGTTTGTCAACACTAAATACTGGACTCGAGGGTGAGATGGAGTTTAAAGGGGACATACCCTAGTTTGTCAACACTAAATACTGGACTCGATGGTGTAGAGGTTAAAGGGACATACCCTAGTTTGTCAACACTAAATACTGGACTCGATGGTGTAGAGGTTAAAGGGACATACCCTAGTTTGTCAACACTAAATACTGGACTCGATGGTGTAGAGGTTAAAGGGACATACTCTAGTTTGTCAACACTAAATACTGGACTCGATGGTGTAGAGGTTAAAGGGACATACTCTAGTTTGTCAACACTAAATACTGGACTCTCGGTGGTGTAGAAGTGGTTAAAGGGACATACTCTAGTTTGTCAACACTAAATACTGGACTCGATGGTGTAGAGGTTAAAGGGACATACCCTAGTTTTTCAACACTAAATATTGGACTCGGTGGTGTAGTGGTTAAGCCATCGGATTTAAGACTGGGTAGGCACTGAGTTCGCCTCCCTACTCAGTCGGTAGGAATAAGGCCACTACACCGACTTCACGCTCACTAACCACTATTTCTCTGTCCTGGATAGCCGAGGTGTGTGCCCAGGACAGCATGCTTGAACCTTAATTGGATATAAACACGAAAATAACTATAAATGCAATCAATAAAACATTTAGTTAGTTGTTCAGAAGTTAAAATTGTTAATTTTTACGTTCAATTTTAATAAAGAAAAAAATGTCAGTCTGGTTATTGGGAATTTTGACTTATTGATCTTAAAAAATCTCCTAATAACTGAAATTTTCTACCCATCATGTCGACTTTAGGTTTAAATTATTTTTACTTCAATAACTGAAAACGTCGAGCTATTTGTAGCTACTCGAACTAAAATTAATCTAAATACATGAAAATTACCACTGTAAAATATTTTATTACCGTCAGCAGACGAGATAATTCAAACAGTATAACAAGAGAAATTAAACATTTATTTCGGGATCTTGTTGTCTGGGTTTTACAGTCTTAAACAGAAGCAACTTCTAATCATCGCATTTTGTGAGCACCCATCTGGCGACGGAAGTTCCGGTGGCCGGAAATTACCATTTGGGCATGCGTATCGAAGTATTGATCACGATATCGTTTATCGCCAAGATTTGCCCATGGCTTACATTACGTACTTTTGTCTTTGTACTGTATTCCCTGTCTCTCTCTCTGTCTCTGTCTGTCTGTCTGTCTGTCTGTCTGTCTCTCTCTCTCTCTCTCTCTCTCCCCCCCCCCCCCCCCCCTTCCTCCTAGGCCGCTGTTTGTCTCTGTTTTTGTCCCTCTGGTTTTGTTTTTGAGCCTGTGTTTGTCTGTCTCTGCTTCTTGGTGCAAGATTAAACATTAAAATGTTGACGGCTTTATTTAAGAGTAAAATCACTACCACAGCACATGTATTTGTAGTTATACGAGTACAATTAACGTTTAGAAATTATGTTTCGGATGATCGATCGGTAGTCTTTCGGTCGCTATCCATACAAGTATTTATTCTTAGCTATTCGCCTTACAAATAGGAAAGAAACAGAACTCAATTAACTGTGCATTTGTAAAGACAAGAACAGAAATAACACTATGGGCTGCTTATTAATTATAGCGGAGGGAGAGGAAAATAACAATAATGATTGAGTTGACAGTATTGCAATTTCGCAAAGATTTATTACATATTTTAAAACATTTTTTTTTTGTCATTTGTTATTCTGCTATTAAATAAATGTAGCGGCTTTTTTTCTCTGAAGACTGTTAGAATGATCAAATGTTTGATGATTAATACGTCTGTGTGCTCTAGTGTTATCGTTAAACAACAAACACTTTTCATCATTATTGAAATAAATTCGTGCTTCTTTTAATTGGTACGCTGGCTTGCCTGATACGCGCTGTAACAAAGGCCGTGGTATGTACTATCCTGCCTGTGGGATGCGGCATATTAAAGATTGCTTACTGCTAATCGGAAAAAGAGCAGCCTATTGCATGGCGACAGCGTATTTCCTCTTTTATTATTTATGTGGTCCTTAACCATATACCATATAAGTTAAAACCATAATTGAACTGTGTTCAGTGAGTGAAACATATGTTCCTTCTTATAACTGGATATTTTTAGAGAGAGAAAAAAAACCCTCGCTTACGTCAGAGGCGCCATTCTTATTAACTCTTTTTGTATGCACTTCCGACAAATAAAATATTAGAAACCATTATTTTGACTTGTGATATAACATTTGTGGAGCAATGGTTGTAACGAGAAATGATCCAGCAGGTCAACTAGTGGGAATCAATCCCACGTACGACCTGTTCACCTTATGTTGGTACTTTAACTACGGAGACGAAATGCGTTCAATATCTGGTCGTGTTTGGAGTATGTATTTCCGATAGCGTACACCAGGAATCAATGTTTCACTTTGCCGTAAGCAATCATTTAAATGCTTGACATCATGACGTATTACGAGCAAATGATGTTTGTCGTTTACCACATCCATTCTCAAACAGACCAAGTCAATATCATATCCCGCATTGCGCCATCGTAAAATATAAGTATAATTTTACACGAAGATAAAAAAAAATATTGTTAATTACGTAAAACGCATAAAAGGGGTAATACTGCAGATTTTAATTAATTAATTTTGTTTTTATATATTTAAAAAACCCAAAAAACTTTTAATAATGATCTGCACCATGGTTGACATTTGATCTCTTATACAGAGAGAGAGAGAGAGAGAGAGAGAGAGAGAGAGAGAGAGAGAGAGAGAGAGAGAGAGAGAGAGAGAGAGAGAGAGAGAGAGAGAGAGAGAGAGAGAGAGAGAGAGAGAGAGAGAGAGAGAGACAGACAGAGGAGGGAGGGATGGAGAGAAAAAGAAGAGGGACGAATAGAGAGCGAAAGTGAATGAGCGTGTTATTTCGTTGTAATAGTTTACACCTCCTCACATAACTATATAATATCGCTCTATATTGGATCCGATACTGAGATCCGAACTGAGAACCTTCCAGTTTTAAACTCGATGTTTTAATATCTGCGCCATCGAGTTCGATTACACAGCCGTACACCTGATTTTCTTTCGAAGCAGACGCCCAGGCCCGCTTCTGTTTATTGTCGTCCTGCCAGCCTTCAGCTGCCTAAATAATTCACCACAGATTTTCATTATCTTTATTGACCCAGTACGAATGTTAACACTGGCTTTTCACTCGAACACAACCAGGGCTTTTGTTCTCCATCAATAACATAAATAACGAAAACAACAGATTTAGGAGAATCAGGTTATTATGTAGTGAGTGACATAGCCTAAGGGATAGAGAATGGGTGAGGGGTCTAAAGCGCACCCCCTACACGAAATTTTAGTAATATTAAGTCCAGTTAAAGCTGCTGCGCCAATGTTGTCTGTCTCTGTTCTAAAACTCCAGCCAGTGCCTCACTACTGGTGTATTAAAAGCTGTGGTATAGAAGTACACTGATATTAAAGATTCATTCCTGATTGATCTATAGGAGTAGCGGGTTTTCTCTCTCTCTATATAGGGGCGGGTCGTTGCCCAGTGGTATAGAAGTACACTGATATTAAAGATTAATTCCTGATTGATCTATAGGAGTAGCGGGTTTTCTCTCTCTCTATATAGGGGCGGGTCGTTGCCCAGTGGTATAGCAGTACACTGATATTAAAAGATTCATTCCTGATTGATCTATAGGAGTAGCGGGTTTTCTCTCTTTCTCTCTATATAGGGGCGGGTCGTTGCCCAGTGGTATAAAAGTACACTGATATTAAAGATTGATTCCCGATTGATCTATAGGAGTAGCGGGTTTTCTCTCTCTATATAGGGGCGGGTCGTTGCCCAGTGGTATAGCAGTACACTGCCATTCGATTCTTGCGCATTCCAATTTTGTTTACGATGAAGCTAGACGTGAGTCCCTGCTCTCTGGAGTTACCCCCCCCCCCCACCTGGGGGGACTCATAACAACATACGGAATGTTGTTGGAGTACCGCGTCGCGTACACCGGGTCACGGGCAACCGTGACTTTGGTGTACGGCGACCCGGTCCCAACCAAGACTAGGAGGACGAGGAAGAAGAGGAGAAACCCGCCAGGAACGGTTCGGGGGGGGGGGGGGGGGGGGCAACCCCGGTGGCTAAACCACCGGCAGCGGCTCCTTCTGCTTCGCCGTTTCCTGTAGTCTCCACCGGAAAGAAGGAAGGGAAGCCAGCTCCGACCGGCCCAGCTCCCGCTCCGGAGGCGGTCCGAGACGAGGCTAGTATCACTAGGACTCCGACTCGTTCCAGCACTTCGCCTCGTCATACTATGGATAGTATTGACGTGTCACCAATTCTACCGGTGTCACCAATGGCTATCCCGGACCGCCAAGGAGCTGTTGGGAAGCGCAAGGCAGAGGTGGCGACCACTGTTTCCCACTGAACCCCACCAAAACAACCTCCGCCACCACCAGAAGGGGCAGAGTCCGGTGAATCCATGGACTCCTGGACTCTGCACGGGAAACTGGATCGCCGCTTTTCCAAGTGCGCTGTTGTTGATGTCCTGGACACCAAACACCTCTTGGCAGTGCCCCGTTGCCGCAACTTTGAGGACATCCCGAACGCAGACGGTGAATACGAGATGCACCCGGTGACCTTTAAGGATGGGAGGTCGGCTGTGAGTATTACCCATCATCTGGACAACCGCTACAGCCAGGCTCTACTGTTTGCTGAGATGGACAACATATCGATTCATCGCCTGATGAAGAAGGTGTTCCACAAACAGTATCCTGTGATCACTAGACTGCTAGCGAAGCCGGATATACACCAGCTGATCCCCCATCTGGACACCAGGGTTTGGCTCTCCTCCCCCTAGTCAATCTTTCCTCCGTGAGTACTAACCTCTTTTATTGGGCTAGTTAGACTTTAAACGTTTTGGAAGCAGTTCTAAATTCTTATGTTTATTTTTTTATAAGTAGTCTAACGCATTTATTTTGGCGCCCGTTCAATTGCTCAAAATCACCTTAAAAAACTTTTCGGCCGAGCAGTCTTAACTATTTTTGGCTAAAAATTTAGAGTCCAGACATGTTTTGGTATGCAGTACTCTTTGTAGACTTAGGTAAAAAACAGGCTTCACCGAGGAATCGAAATTCAGCCAATCAGAACACGGCTCACACTCGGTGTTACTTCAAGTTTATGAAGTGTCTGCTATTTGGTCCGCGCTTACTAAATGGCATTTTTCCAAATTCCGCCCACCTCAAACTTACCCCCCCCCCCCCCCCCCCTGCTCCGCAGTTAGTCACTGGCGAAGTCAGAGGCTAAATCCGTAGTGGGCGTGCCTGAACCTCTGTGGATAGGGGCACGTAAATACAGTTGCCCGTTGCCCGTTGCAGTACACTGATATTAAAGATTCATTCCTGATTGATCTATAGGAGTAGCGGGTTTTCTCTCTTTCTCTCTACATAGGGGCGGGTCGTTGCCCAGTGGTATAGAAGTACACTGATATTAAAGATTCATTCCTGATTAATCTATAGGAGTAGCGGGTTTTCTCTCTTTCTCTCTATACAGGGGAGAATCGTAGCCCAGTGGTAAAGAAGTACACTGATATTAAAGATTCATTCCTGATTAATCCATAGGAGTAGCGGGTTTTCTCTCTTTCTCTCTATACAGGGGAGAGTCGTAGCCCAGTGGTATAGAAGTACACTGATATTAAAGATTCATTCCTGATTAATCTATAGGAGTAGCAGGTTTTCTCTCTTTCTCTCTATATAGGGGAGAATCGTAGCCCAGTGGTAAAGAAGTACACTGATATTAAAGATTCATTCCTGATTAATCTATAGGAGTAGCAGGTTTTCTCTCTTTCTCTCTATACAGGGGAGAGTCGTAGCCCAGTGGTAAAGAAGTACACTGATATTAAAGATTCATTCCTGATTGATCTATAGGAGTAGCAGGTTTTCTCTCTTTCTCTCTATACAGGGGAGAGTCGTAGCCCAGTGGTAAAGCGCCCGACAGCCAGTGTTGCTCCGTTCGGCCAGTACTTTATCCTGGCTTCATCGTAGAGGGGGCAGAATTGCAGGATGTGCTCTGGGGACTGTGGTCCTGTTTGACATGGACATTCATCAGTGTCTGCCAGTTTCAGGCGGTACATATGGGATCTGAGGTCTGGGATCGATCCCAGTCGATGAGCCTATTGGTCTATTTCTCGTTCCACCCAGTGCACCACAACTGGTATATCAAAGGCCGTGGAATGTGCTATTCTATCTGTGAGATAAAATATCCCGAAAAATGTAGCGGGTTTCCTCTCTAAGACTAAATGTCAAAATAACTAAACGTTTGACATCCAATAGCCGATGATTAATAAATCAATGTGCTCTAGTAGTGTCGTTAAACAAAGCAAACATTAACTTTAAACTTTCTCTCCATCCACCTGTCGTAATAAACACAATTTTAGACACCAAATACATGTAGCTGTTGTTTAAAATGTGCTGAGGTGTCGTTACAAAAATATTCCCTTTCTTTTCTTTCTTGTTTACTGTATATAACCCATAAGAAATTGGTAGTAGTCATTTTGTTGTAAGTATCCGAAAACAAAGCTTTATATATATATATATATATATATATATATATATATATATATATAAAAGAAAAATCTAGCACAGACTCGAACCGAACACAATTCTATTGATGAAACATTTACATATAAAAGCACCGACCTAAACTCAACAAAAATTAAGTTGTAAAAAGTGAACAACTTAATGCATATTTTCGAAACTACTTTGCAACGTAAAACGTTTCAAATACTTTTCGTTTCTGGAAACACATGTTAATATTTATTGCATTTATTGAATAAGTTTTAAAACATCTGATGTTTACATACATGAAATGGAATCGTAAAGGATATCGCTTTACAAATGTCAAAACTAATTATTCTCTCCAGCTTCTATGTAAAGAGCATGCAGGGGCGGACCCACGAATTTCGTTGATCAAAAGGGGCACTTTACGAGTGATCAGTGTTTGATAATTGATAATTAATGATTGCTCATAACTTCGTCATAGGCAATGTGCAGGGATTGGTTTAAAGTGACAGACGCTAGTTTTTAAAATACTAAGTTATATTTTTCACTATTACAGCAAAGTTGGACAGTTTGTTTTGTTTAACGACACTACTGGAGCACACTGATTTATTAATCATCGCCAATGTTGGATGTCAAACATTTGGTAATGTTGATATATAGCAACTTGGGATTTTTTAATGCACCATCTCACAGACAGGATAGCACATACCACGGCCTTTGATATACCAGTTGTGGTACACTGGCTGGAACGAGAAATAGCCCAATGAGCCCAGACCGATCGCTACGTCCCACCCCACTACTATTAAAGCCGTTTTTTGTTATTGAAATCAGACATTTCCGTTTATCCGAAGTATTTCTGGCCATTGTGGTGTTTTTAATATCACAAAATGCATTTTTTATATTTTTAAAAACGCACGTGTACGTCTGAGAAATAACGGTTACGGAGTCGAATTCTAGTGTATTTTTAAGGGTATTTCACCCTTTATCCAAATGTGTAGATCAACTATAAACTTTTCCATTTGTATCGACTGGAAACTAGAGTATGCGCCTTTAAGGTTTGTACAACGATCTACGGACGACACTCACCCACACACCGGCCCTAGGCCACTGATTTACATATATACTAAACAAGAAAAGAAACGCGAATATTCGTGATAAAATTAATTCGGTACATAGACTGTCAAAATTAATAGGCCTAAGCAGTTCACAAGATATTGATAATTTTAATAGAAACAAAAACTAACGGCATTAGAACGAAATCATTTAAAATAAAATTAAATAAAAAATTAAATTAATATTCGCGTTTCTTTTGTCGCTCAGTATATTTCATACTATTAGCTAGCTGTCAACAACAGGAAGTTCTGAAACAGTTTTAAAACAATCCATCAACTCCATTCACGCATTCTAACTGGTTGACAGGGCCGTACCCTGACCAAAATCCATGGGGGGGGGGGGGGGCACTAAATTTTATAAATAATTTTTAACATACTATAAAGATTAAACATTTCTATGCTATTACTGGAGATATATATATATAAAAAAAAAAAAAAGAAAGATTCTCGGGGGGGGGGGGGCAGCTCCTGCCCCCCCGGAGGGTACGGCCCTGGTTGAATAATAATAATAATAATACTAGTGCATATTATGTAGACTGCAGCTTTCAACGTTTGCTTTTAGAGTAAGAATGTACTGGTAGGTTCATGTATTATATCTCAGTGTGAGTACTCATCAAAAACTAAACCCATTTCGCTTCCACTCACTATACTATTAACAGCTGCTTTGAAAAGAAACCGGTGGGATGTAGCTCAGTGGAAAAGTGCTCTTCTGGTGCGCGTTCGGTCTGGGATCGGTCCCCGTCGGTGGACCCACTAGGCTATTTCTTGTTCCAGCCAGTGCACCACGACTGGTATATCAAAGGCCACGTTATGTTTTATCCTGTCAATGGGATGGTCCATATAAAAATTCGTCAAATAGAAACAAAAATCACCGTGCAAATAAATAAATAAATAAATATATATATATATATATATATATATATAGACAAAACTACATATATGTGGTTTTCTGATTTCTGTATTCCACGAGTGTATTTCCTGCAGGAAACCCCGATGCCGCAGGCAGAGGGGTTTCCGGCAGGAAATACACGAGTAATAATTTAGAAATTGTAACACTGCTAGCTAATGACGGGGATTTCTAAATTTACACAACTAGGACAGCTGTGTTACTATGCGGACCGAAGAACCACCAATTATTACACAAAGGAATATAGTTCTATTTAAACAATAAACAGAAATAAGAAAAAACGAGTGAAAAGTTACCTATAATTTTAATGATATTGTTTGAAATGCCTTTTAAAGACAATGTAATAGCTAAAATTCACGAACAATATAATATTTAATTTGCTCGTAATACGTCAGAAAACCTTCAGCGTGCCAGTTTTAACAACGAAGAAAAATGTCAATATAAGTTGTAGAAGCATCACGAGGGGTATATGGCTTTTTATGTACCCTCTGTGTGTTCTTTTACCCCGAGCCGAAGGCGAGGGGGTAAAAGAACACACAGAGGGTACATAAAACGCCATATACCCCGAGAGATGCTTCTACAACGAATTTATCTTGCCGACATGTTAAACCATATAGCTAAATAATCAAAATAACGCCAGACAATAATTGTTAACAATTTATTAACGAAGCCGTACCACGCGGACGCGAACGAAACCACTTGCCAGTGACGAAAAATAGTTCCATCGATAAACGAGTTTTTAACTTCAAATGTTTGTAATACGAAATTGTCTGAAACAGATATTAATAAAAAAAATAATTAAAAAACACTTTTTTTTATCAGAAATGTATGTAGTAAAAAAATAAAAATATTAAAAACAAAAAAACAACTGTTGCTAATCGCGCATTAATACAATAACACCACGACCGTAATTAGGTGGCCGAGTTCAACATTGCAGCTTTTAAAAATATTGAAATAGTGTATTTTATAGTAAAAATAAAATTAATTATGTATACTTGATTGATTATCAATGTTATTTATAATCTAATTATTGCTTTAGAATTAACTGGGGCGGCTGGAAACTGTTGGAAATTACAGACGGGGTATAAGAGAATTTGGCTCCGCCCACAGGGGGATAAGGGATTTGTCCAACGGCAAACAACCAATGAGATTAAAGAATTTTACATGAAGGCGAGATAAGAATTGTTCACTCAGTGTCTGAGTCGTCATCGGTGTGATTTCTTTTATTGATGTTCATGGAATTATTCGTTGCTGAAAAGTTTAAGTTTATAATTAAATGTGCCTCCATAAATCATCGCTCCACTGAATAATCCGGTTGACAGTTCATTCAAGTTTTCTACGTGAGGAGACGGCATTGTTGCTAAAGTCGACGACAGTCACTTTTCGAACCCTTGTTTTGGCTTCGTACACAATAAATATAGCATATCTTACCGTAATTTCACTAGAAATCCATATTTCGTAAAAGATGCAATTTTTTAATCACAAGATTTTGTTCAAAGACATCCAGGTGCATTAGTAATGTTAAAAAAAAAAATATTCAATGGCAATTTTACATTGGAATTTGTTCAAAAAGGAAACGTCGTGTACCCAGTTTATGGTTATTGTAAGGAGATGCAAAGTGACGTCATTGGAATACTGACGTCATTTGAATTCAAAATTAGTTGTATTATTACAATGCTGCGCCACATTAAAATAAAAACTAGTCTACTAACCTTGACCCCTGTCAAATTCCTATAACAAGCAGACAACGCTGTTTACAGGTCGGTACTTTTATTATTTTTCATAATTCTGGACAAAATATTAATTTGAAGTTTTGAAAGATGAAAGAAATAAAACGTACCTTTTGTCAAATATATCATATCACAAAATTACGGTTGGAGATGTTTTATTTATTGAAAAAGAATAAGAATTGTGTACGATGTAACAAGCCAAAACAAGGGTTCATAAAGTGACTGTCGTCGACCTTAACTATCGTGGATTAAAAGCTCGTTGGTTAGTAGTGTTCCCATCTCAAGTTTTGGTATCGCGCTCATTAAATTGTAAATATTTGTCACCGTTTTCGTCTGTTTTCAGTTCAAATTTTCCACAAAATAACATTTTAAACAAACCAAGCACAATCTTTGTTTACATATCGCGAAGGACATTCCCGGTAACCATGTGCTATAAATAGTAGCGTTGAATACGGCATAGTTCCGGCAGTTGAGTTGAATACGGAAAGTTGTATTCAATTCTTGTATTCAGAGCTGTATTTATATAGTAAGATTTAATGGGTATGTAATAAATATACATACGCGCGCGCGTATTGATTCATCTGCAACCCTATATAACTGTTTGGCAGTAATGCTATTATGAATAAATGCTGTCATGCAGATTCGGGAATTTTCATTTAATTCGGGCAAAAGCCAGCCCCCCCCCCCCCCCCCCCCCCCCCCCCCCCCCCCCCCCAGAAATAGGAGCCCGTACGGCTGTGATACTGCTGTATAACCATCGGTTTGCCAATATAATATTATTACTACTGCTTATAGATCCTCCACTGTTATGATAACAACTGCCAGAACGAACCACAGCAATTTGCACCGGCTATTAACAAACCGCCAAATACAACGTCAGTTGCGAAAAGCCGTACCGCCAACACTACTTACAAAGGAAAAGCAATTTGTCTAAAACATGGAAAGATAGCATTCACCCGGGCTTCGCATTATTGTTAATTACTCAAGCATCGGCCGTGTTTATGGTCGCTGGCCATTCTCAATACCACGTCGTCCCATAAAAGCCGGATCGCGATAAAACTATACATGATTAAATTGGCGTATATCATTCGGGGGGTTGGGCGCACCCAGCGGAACGGGGGGCAGCGGTACGAAACCAGTCTTAATATTATGGGTTCCAGTCGAAAACACCTCCGTTGACAATCGATTTGGACCGGTATTCCGACGTTTCTACAGTAATTGCGTTGTATATAGTAATGTGCTGCAATCTACATATATACCGATGTGATGGAATTCACCGTGAGAGGGATTAAAGTCGTTACACGTAAATATACACACACAGAGGCCACACATGTATTTAACTAATTGTTTTGTTTTTTTTATATTGTAAAATTATGAGATTTGTTTTAGCTCGGTGTTGATCGATGCTACATGGCCGTATGCTTAGCCTAAATTAGGCAGAAACAATAGAAAAAGAATAAAACATACTTTTGGAGGCTAGACAAAAAGGGGGAAATTTTTGTATGTTTATGTTTATAAGTATTTATCAGAAATATAAAGTTTTTTTTTTATTTAACGACGCCACTAGAGCACATTGACATTTTATCAGAAATATGTTACCTTGGAAAATCCTTTGCATTTAGTGGGATAAGTGTGTTTCTTTCTTGCTTGTTTTCACAATGCCAGTGTCTAGTCTGTAATACTAGTATCAGACTGTTAACTGGCACGACGGAGTTGGCCAACTCGACGGTTGTGCTGTGATTTACGACGGGTGTGCTCAGATTAGCAACTACCCGGTCGTACGAGTTGTATACGACGAGAATCGACTTGTAAGAGTACTCAGACTAGTGATGTTCCGATGATCGATTACAACCGAACATTAATCTGTTTGGATCTACTGATTTGATTATCGATTATAAAAATCCATAATCGATTGTGTGGGAAAAACATTTCCATTTATGGTGGAGGTGGTGGTTGGGAGGGCCTATGGAAATGAATTACAAATGGGGCGGACCTTCCCTTCTACTCTCCTCCGACATACATACCACATTAACCAGACATACGTTATTGTCAATATTCTACTTTTTACGTAATCATTTGTAGAAACCTTTTTTAACCCTTTGTTTAAACACTTTTTAACTTCTTTGTAAATAAAGTTTATTTAACCATCAGTTAAATATTTTTAGCTAATCATCTGTATAAACGTTTTTAACTTTAATTTTTTTTTAAACACTCCCCCCACCCCTCTCGTTCCGAGTACAGTTTCTGGCTCTAGTCACAAATCGTGCTTGAACATTAAATTGATATAAGCACGTTAATTCCCGACATCTGACAATACAGTCATTTGTGGACATACATACATGCATACATACATGTGTGGGAAAATGTTAACTGTAATTATACCTCCAATTTATATGCTTCAATTGATTTAAATATGTTGGGGTTAGTGTTTATTTTCATGTCTACATAAATAAAAGTATATTTTAAAGTTATTAAAGGTAAAATGTACCATTTGTAGGGTCCAGATCCCGGTGAACACGACAGTAGGTACATGACCCTTATTATTCAAATCCTTCTTATGTTCATATAATTCTAACCGATTATGTAATCAATAGTTGATCGGTTGGTGCCGACTGATTATAGCCGATGATCGATGATGGAATTCCAATCGATTCCCAACACTAGCTCAGACTAGCCACAGTTGTGGATGTCGAGAGATCGGCAACACTAGCTCAGACTAGCCACAGTTGTGGATGTCGAGAGATCGACGAGTCAACTCCATCTTGACAATTGCTATTCTGACGCTAGCATTACAAAAAAGAAAGATTCTACGTTACCGCTGGAAAAATTAAATTTAAATTTAATATGTGTATTAAAATATAATTATATCAACAACTACTAAACAAAGCAAATAAAATCTACAATAAAAGAATTTTGCCAGTCTATGCACATTTAGTTTTTTTGGTTATGCTTATTCACACCAAACAAGCACTCGTGCGAAACACAATGCTGAGATTTGTAAACGAGCAGGTAAATATGTGCACCGGTAGACGATAAAAGATATATTTGCTAGCGTGTAAATATTTATCTGTCTGTGGAGAATAAACAGCAATATACTGGAAAGTGCGAAACGCTTTTCCCAGACCGTTGCGTTTACACAACTCGTTATATATTGGCGACGAAAGCGTCAAGCATTGCCAGTTTTACTGCCGAGTAATGAATAAAATATATCCACCAGGTATTCCTTAGCGATATATATAAAAGTGTATTTCATACCTGCACCAAGCGGTCAGGCCCTTTATAAGGGCCCTATGGGCAACCTAGGGAGACACCACAGCATCGTAGAGGTCTAAAATTAACGAGCTACTCTCGATTCACTAATATCAAAACCTATATTAGCTCGGCCATTTACCTTTCGACCGACCGTTCAAAATTGCGCCAAATTCCCTCGATCAAAATTGCGCACCCTTTTCTCTTTAGCATTTAACTGCTCCATTAAAATTCCATAGCACCACCACCACCCCTACCCGCCTGCTACCGATTTGATCGGGCTGCTGGTGCTCCCTTGCACCTGCCAGTGCAGGCGGTCCCTCCTCTCCCCTCCCCCCACCTTTCCTGTCATGGGCGGAGGAGCCGGCCAAGACCGGCTCTTGTGCCCACGACAGGCGTGCGCTACAACAGCTTGTTCTGAATGTGCACGTAAAACCCTATGACATGACATGACATGACATGACATGACATAACTGCACTAAATATTATGGTGTTACGTCATCAGATATGTCTGAAATGAGTGTAGTAAACCGATGTCGCTTAGGGTATCGTGTTATATATCGGGTCATTGATTCATAAAACATTAAAAACCGTCCCACGATGTTTTGGAGTGGAATAGCGGATGAAGTATGCATCAAAGAACATTGGACATTAGCACAGAACCAGAATATTGTGTTGTCTATTGGTCGTAAAATTTTGACTTTGATATATAAGTTACTTTTAAAAACGTAATACAAATTAAACTGCAGTGACAGAAAATGCTATGTATCGACACCTATGCATAATACATAGGTCGAACTTCCCCCATCTCAACAATTTTGTTTTTAAAATATATTTTCCTAGGGCGCATGGCCTGTAAACCTGAAGTCTGATAGCTTAACCTCTATGTCACCAAACAGGAATGATACTTCAAATGTAGGAGGGGGCACAAGCTCTGGTAACGGGGCACAAGCTCTGGTAACGGGGCACAAACTCTGGTAACGGGGCACAATCTCTGGTAACGGGGCATAATCTCTGGTGATGTGGGGGGGGGGGGGGGGGGGGCAAAAGCCAGATTCATTTAACTTCATTTTACTTTATTTATAGTTTACTTTACTGGGTTGTTTTGTTTACTTCTATTTCTTTCGGTTTTTTTCTGCTTCTCATCTTATATGTCATGAATGTGAGCCGCTTAATTGTTAAACCAGTGATACCCCCAAAGGAGGGATCAGTTCCACCGACATAAGTTCTGATCTGCCGTCAGTTGTTTGCGGTATGTATTCTACACCTTGTATATTTGTGTGGGCTGTTACTGCACCAGGGATGTGTAGACAACCGATAAGCACC
>NC_054700.1:53606392-53664892 GCF_016097555.1 Gigantopelta aegis
TGGAAGTCATCGGCTATTGGATGTCAAACGTTTGGTAATTCTGATACGTAGTCTTCAGAGGAAACCCGCTACATTTTTCCTAATGCAGCAAGGAATCTTTTATATACACCATCCCATAGACAGGATAGCACATACCACGGCCTTTGATATAACAATCGTGGTGCACTGGCTAGAACGCGAAATATCTTAATGGGCCCACCAACGCGGATCGATCCCAAACCGACCGCGCATCAAGCGAGCGCTTTACCACTGGACTACGTTCCGCCCGCCCCCCCCCCCCCCCAATTATGATTCAAGCACACTGTCTTGGACACATACCTCAGCTATTCAGACCGTATGGTAGATGTTAATGGTTAATTAAAATATAGGTTTTAGAGCCGATACTAGGATGCGAACCCAGTACCTACCAACCTTAAGGCTTAACCACCGATCGCCGCGTTATCTTGATCCCTCCACATATTAACACGATACTAGCGTAATTCCCTGAGAACCGGTCTGTAAACGAAGCGGCCTCAATCCGTTCGCAAGACATGCTTAAACACAATTCTTTATGTGCTTCATGCAATTAGAGAGAAGTGAAAATCTCGTGAATTCAGATTGCTGATTTTTATGCCCTTCTGTGCGGTGGCCATGAAAAAACCCAAAGTGAGGCATTATGGCGAAAGCAAACTCAGAAATAGCGTTTCTCTTAAGCGAAATAATTCAAATAAGCCATAAAGCACGGCAATAAAAGCGTGTAAGAAGTGAATTAGTTAGATAGCGGGAGGTTTATTGAGAACGCGTTCCTTCGATCAGAAATGTTCCAATTCGAAAATGTTGACAACGATCTCATAAAATAAGGACAACCTATTTATTCTCAGTAACAGCCTATTCAATATTTGGTAGATTAGAGGGAAAATATGTTGGAGAGGTTGAAAGGAATGAAAAGGAATACTTTCTTAACAACATTGCAGGAGATTTTAAACTACTTTTGTTTGGTCTCCAACAGTAATATATGGTTATTGCAACATTATTTTTTTTTTTTTGGGGGGGGGGGGGGAGAGAGAGAGAGAGAGAGAGACAGAGAGACAGAGAGACAGAGACAGACAGACAGACAGACAGACAGAGAGAGACTATTCCGTGGCCCGGCCTCCTCCTACCGAAAATAAAAAAACAACAAAGATACAAGGTTGAAACAAAAATACAATTGGTGAATGCATTCTGTTGTTTTTTTCGTCCCCCCCCCCCCCCAGTGCCTCACGATTTATATATCAGAGGCTGTGGTATGTGTTGTCTAGTCTGTTGGAAAGTGCATAATAAATGATCCTTTGCTGCTAATAGAAAATGCGAGCGGATTTCGTCTGAAAACTACGCGTCAAATTTTCCAAGTGTTTAACATCCAGTAGCCGATGATTATAAATCAATGTGTTCTAGTGGTGTCGTTAAACAAAAACAAACTTTTAAAGCTCCAGGACCGTTTGAGAGGGGGCAATTGTTTTATTTATATGGAGGATACCGTATATGAGGGCAGACCCAGAAAATATTTTAGATAGGAGACCAAGGACAAAATGGCATATGAACCATCTCACTTGAATGAAAATTGCAAACACATTGTTCAAAATAGGAGCACTTTAATTTTTGAAGGGGAGGGCAGGTCCCCGGGTTCCCTCCTTTGGGTCTGCCCTTGGTATATTATTATGTTTTAACATATCTTTTTGTTACGAATTATGTAAACAATTATGTACGCCGTATATTATACAGTTGGCTGAGATAGTTGTATATGTTATATTTATCTTCCCCACCGGGAGAGGCGTAGCCCAGTCGTAAGGCGCTCGCCTTATGCGCGATCGGTCAAGGATCGATCCCCGTCGGTGGGCCCATTGAGCTATTTTTCGTTCCAGCCAGTGCCCACACCTGGTATATCAACCGTGGTATATGCTACATGTATCTTGTCTGTTGGATGATGCATATAAAACATCCCTTGCTATTAATGGAACAATGAAGTGGGTTTTCTCTCTATGTCAAAATTACTAATAGTTTGACATCCAATAACCTATGATGAGAAAATCGATGCGCACTATCGGTGTCATTGAACAAAACTTTAACTTGCCAACCGATTTTTAGGGCAATACGATGTTAGCGTCCCCTCTAAATCTGTTCCTGACTTAATAATACATTTTACTAGTCGCATGTCTCGTGCTTTCATTTTAAATTAACGAAACATGTTGAGCCTTCCAGAGGCATACAACTTTATACCATGTAGAAATGTCAATGTTATTTGATCGGTTACGACAATTTCATTACACTAAAAGGGTTGAGTCGGGACAGGGCTAAACAACGGATCCCTCTGAACGAGCGGTCGAGATGGGAGAGGGCTAAACAACGGATTCCCCCAACCAAATGGAACGCGTTTAATCAAGTCAAGACGTTTCCTCTCGTTTAATCAGGTTATCAGCGGGTGTGATAGCGATCGCTGTCTTCTCCGTAACCTTACACCAACGATCCATTCCACTGGTGTTTATCGACACAATATTATTTTCCCTGTTACCCATCTGCCCCCTGGTGGCGACCAGAAGCAGTCAGACCCCCAAATTGATACTGTCAGACGCTTCGGTGGCAATATTCCGACAAGGTAAAAAGGAATCATTTACACATAGAGCATGACGTGTTTATTTATTCGCTGTAATATACAGGGAACATCTGTCAAAGGTATGTTCTGGTTTTGTGTTGCAGTGTCTGTTTCAGCATGCAAGAAACACTTGTTACGTCATGTGAAATATGACACTGGCTATGCCAACACTTACGTCACAGCGTGATGTCTTTTTGATGGGCAAGAGTCACGCGCCTGCTTTTGAAATTGATTCGTTTTGCACTCTTTGTGGTATAATCCCCCAGGAAGCATTTGATGAACGCGGAACTTTATTCCAGACGCAGTGGCGGTAGTGGCTAAGCCAGTGGGTGAGGTAGGTGCCCAGGACAGCGTGTTTGAACATTAAAGTAGTTAAAGTTTGTTTTGTTTAACGACACCACTAGAGCACATTGATTATTAATCATTGCCTGTTGGATGTCAAACATTTGGTAATTTTGACGTCTCAGAAGGAAAACCCGCTACATTTTTCATTATTAGTAGACACCAATCTTTTATATGTACAGTCTTACAGACTGGATAGCACATACCACGGCCTTTGATATACCTGTCGTGGTGCACTGGATGGAACGAGAAATAGCCCTATGGGTCCACCGACGGGGATCGACCCTAGACCGACCGCGTGTTAGGCGAACGGTTTACTACTGGGCTACGTCCCGCCCGGAATATTTGATATGCACCATCCTACATACAGAATATAACATACCAAGACACTGGCTGGAAAGAGAAATAGCCCAATGGGTCTACCGACGGGGATCGATCCTAGACCGGCCGCGCATTAGGCGAGAGCTTTACCACTGGGCTACGTCGCGCCACCTTTAATTGAATAAAACCAGATAAATATATTTCTGTTCTTGATTTACAGTACTGGTATTTTCGACATCATTTCGGAAGCAAATGGACAGAATGCAGTCTGGATCATATTTTAATTAAGATCTCTCTTCCAGACAGTCAATAACATCTCATCATTTATCCCCCCCCCCCCCCCCCCCCCCCCCCCCCCCCCCTACTCGCCTACCCCCTTTCATGACCAGTACAACGCCGGCTCGTCTGAAATGCAGTACACAGATAATCACTTAATTAACACGTTCATCAGATTGGTCTGTTAAACTGCTGTCTCGACGACAGTTGTGCCAGAAGGGCGATACTTAGTTGGGTCAAGGAGGGCAGGACGTAGATCAGTGGTGAAGCCCTCGCCTAATGCGCTGTCGGTCTAGGATCGATCCCCCATTGGTCCATTTCTCATTCCAGCCAGTGCACAACGACTGGTATAACAAAGGCCGTGGTATGTTCAGGGTCGGTGGAGGGAGGGATGGATCGATCCCAATATGCCCCCGGGACCCCCCCCCCCCCTAAGCAACTCGGGCGATTCGTGCCTCACCATAAGCCTAAACGACCCCCCTCTCAAAATCTTGGCTACGGGCCTGATGTTCTATCCTGTCTGAGGGATGGTGCATATAAAAGATCCTTTGCTGCTAATGAAAAAATGTTACGGGTTTCCTCTCTAAGACTATATGTCAAAATCACAAGCCTTAAGTTCAGCCAGCAAATGTTTCATTAACGTTCGCAAAGTATTTCATTGGTTCCCGACGTGGCCATTTGGTTTAACGTGAAGCGCATAAACCAGTCTAGCGGACGTTTTTCTACTAGGTTTGGCTAAATGCAGCCCAAATGTTTGACATCTAAGGCCAAACCAAATAAATTTCTGGTCTCTGGTCAGCGCGATTTTGACTTGTCCGCGTCAACATTTTATTTTTATTTTTTAATTTCCTGCGGGTCGACGTCTATTTTTGCCGGGCTTTTCTTGCTATGACGTAAAACCGCATTTGGAGCCAAAATGCCATTGCGCATGAACTAGGATGTGCATTATGATTTCAGTTTAAATATGCCCCTTATTTCAATATCAAAAGAAAAAACAAGCCGCATCACCACATCAATTCTGGAACATTGGTTTGACCAGAGATCGACTTTTTTTTGCCCAATAGCCGATGATTAATAGATCAATGTGCTGTAGTGGTGTCGTTAAACATCTAATAGACGATGATTAATAAATCAGTGTGCTCTAGTGGTACATGTTAAAGAAAACAAAATTTTAACTTTTAGTAGGGTCAAGCCCTCTCAGTATATCCTATAATGTATTTCCTCTTCCAAGCAGGGGCAAGTTCAGCCCCCTCACCCCTCACCCCGGTTTCTTCGGTCTGACAATCCTGCTCAGTAAAGTGAATCTGACAGTGGCACCAGTGTTTATTTTGAAGGAATCCCCCCAAAAAAACAAAAAAACACACAACAACAACAACACAAAAACAACAAAACAAACCCTTTACTTCTTATACACTAAATATTGGAAAGAAAGAAAGAAATGTTTTATTTAACGACGCACTCAACACATTTTATTTACGGTTATATGGCGTCAGACATATGGTTAAGGACCACACAGATTTTGAGAGGAAACCCGCTGTCGCCACTACATGGGCTACTCTTTCCGATTAGCAGAAAGGGATCTTTTATTTGCACTTCCCACAGGCAGGATAGCACAAATCATGGCCTTTGTTGAACCAGTTATGGATCACTGGTCGGTGCAAGTGGTTTACACCTACCCATTAAGCCTTGGGAGCACTCACTCAGGGTTTGGAGTCGGTATCTGGATTAAAAATCCCATGCCTCGACTGGGATCCGAACCCAGTACCTACCAGCCTGTAGACCGATGACCTAACCACGACGCCACCGAGGCCGGTCTAAATATTCGAAGCCTGCAGACTCCGAAATGATACGTTTAACTTTAACCGAAATGCACTGAACACCGACTAAATTATTCATATAATCAACGGATCAATAATCAATCTAAAGACTCCCCCGCACAAAGAAAAATCGGGTGTAGGTGTCAACCAAAAGCACAATATGTGAATCAAAGGATGCATGGCCTATTCATAGTATGTGGGCTCTGCATTGTGTAGACACACTGTCTTGATCATCGAGAACGGTTTGTTCGTTCAGAAATGGAGCTGCGAAGAACACAAATATCACAGTAATGTATTTTAGTTATTTAAAACTTTATCACAAACAGTTATATTGACCATGATTAAAAGCATACCGAAATAAGCATACAACTTTATTAATTTCAACTTATGTTCGTGCTTATATCCAATTACGGTTCAAGCACGCTGTCCTGGGCACACACACCCCTCAGCTATCTGGGCTGTCTGTCCAGGACAGTGGGTTAGTTGTTAGTGATTAGTGAGAGAGAAGAGAGTGTAGTGATCATACACCTACCCATTGAGTCGTTAAGACAGGCACTGGGTGGGAGCCGGTACCGAGCTGCGAACCCTGTACCTATGTCCGATGACTTAACCACGACACCACTGAGATTTACTGACAGTGTCAACACAATATTACACAAATCAATCATATAGAAACGTAGCGGTATTTAGCTCAGTCAGTTGAGTGCTCGTTCAAGGTGCTTGCATCGCAGGATCGAACCACCTCGGTGGATCCATTCAACTGATTGGGGTTTTTCTCCAACCAGTGCACCACAAATGGTCAAAGACCGTGGTATGTACTTTCCTGTCTGTGGGGAAAGTGTATATAAAAGATCCTTCGCTGCATTAGGAAAACTGTAGAGGGTTTTCTCTGATGACTACGAGTCACAATCGCCAAATGTGCTCTAGTGGCGTCGTTAAACAAAACAAACTTTAACTTTCATACTTACTTTCGTGCTCATAACCAATTACGGTTCAAGCACGCTGTACTGGACACACCTCACCCATCTGGGCTAGTGGTTAGTTGTTAGTGAGAGACAAATCATCGTAATGGGTACCTATTGAGTAATTAAACTTGTTTTGGGTGGGAGTCGGCAATGCTGCGCTGCGAACCCAGTACCTACTACCTTTCAGCCCACTGACGTAACTCCACGGGTGTGTGTGTGGTGTGTGTGTGTAGCTCAGTAATACAGCGCTCACTTGATGCGGTCTGGGATTGATCCCCGTCGGTGGGTCCATTGGGCTATTTCTCGTTCCAGCCAGTGCACCACGACTGGTATATCAAAGTCCGTGGTATGTGCTATCCTGTCTGTGGGATGGTGCATATAAAAGATCCCTTGCTGTTAATCGAAAAAGAGTAGCCCATGAAGTGGCGACAGCTGGTTTCCTCTCAATATCTGTGTGGTCCATAACCATATGTCTGACGCCATATAACCGTAAATAAAATGTGTTGTTAAATAAAATATTTCCTTCTTCTTCTTCAACTCCACCGAGGCCGGTGTTTTCATCCCAGCATCATGAGCAGTACTCGCAGTGAATTGACGTAATAAGGCACACACGTAATGAGGTCACAATTTGAAACATCGGGTAAACGAGCAGTAAACTTGATTGGGAAGTCGACTTCATTGACCCACTACCAGAATGCGGTGCTCGCTCTAATAAGAAGGAAATTACCATGAGCCGTTATTGTTGCCGGCCGATAATTAATTGATTGCTCTCTGTTTAACAACTATTGTTTTGGTAAATACTGGCGATACGACACGTACAGTCGACCCTGATAGAAACGACTTGTTGATTTTTGTTTTCATTTCAATTTATTTCCGTGCTGATATCCAATTAAGGTTCAAGCACACTGTCCTGGGCACACACCTCAGTTATCTGGGGGTCTGTCCTTGACAGTGGGTTAGTGGTTAGTGAGAGAGAAGAGGGTGTAGTGGTCTTACACCTACCCATTGAGTCGTTAAAACTCCCAATACCTACCAGCATTATATTCGATGACTTAACCACGACACCAATAACTATCTGGAAAATCATTGTAAAATATTTTAAAAATTGTGTGTAAGATTCTGGATAAAACATTTGCAAAATATCATTAAAGACGCATGAGTAAACTTTAATAGGAAAATGTGCATAAAATATTGAAAACGTGCAAAATATATCTGGAAAATCATTGGAAATTATTTTAGGAGTACATGTCGAGATTAGTGTTGCATATCATAACATCCAATATCGATCGAAAACAAGTTTACAAGTTTACAACTTTGGTCTTACTACACAGATATCATCTGCCATTGAAACCCATGTTAAATTGCCCAACTTCAAATGAAGATTGCCAATAGAACGGGTTCTCGTTGGCACTAAAAACATACACCTTTGCGAACATACATTACACAAGCATTTATTTTACTCCAAAATTGAGAATATTTCCGTTTCAGTTTTTTTACTATATGACCGCATCTGGCTGTAGTACCGGTCCGAACAGGTGGTTCATTAACCGATTCACCCTGGCTGTCTCTTGCGCTATACACACCCATGACCCAAAAGGTCAATTTACAATATTACAAAATAGCATGGGCAAAATACAGCCAGAAGGCTTACCATTAAACATACATATTGTTTTAATTCTTCACCATTTTCTAGAAGTGAATATGTGAACCACAACATGTGTCACAGTTAGGAACTATAGTGGACCGTCATCAATGAACTCTCACCCGGAAGTCAACTGTGTAGTGAGACCTTTACAAGCACCTCAAGCGAGCACCCAACCGACTGAGCTAAATCCGTAAGAGAGAAAGACGGATATTTGGACTGTCCATATGTCCGTCTTGGTCCGTTACGGTAAGATCGATCCCCGCCATTGGTAGAAGAAAGCTTCTAATAAAAAGGTGCATCCCCACCCCCATGTGTTAATAACTTAAATACAACACCACTACTTAACATACAATTATGTTAAATTTGCCCCTCGTACCCCCCCCCCCCCCCCCCACACCCTTAACACCGACTGTAGCCAGCAGTTCGATATAGGGGCGGTCGATAGATGCAAGGTTGCGATATAACCGACGAGTAATTGAATTATGGTGTGCCTCCTTGTCGAGCTCATAGGGGCGATTAGATGCGGTACGATCGCTCCTGTTGGTTTTGAAGTCACGCCACGTCATGTGCACACCACTGGCGGAGAGAAACCTATCCCAGCAATTATAAATACAACTTCAAGTCGATTACAAATGCATTAATTTCACAGCTGGAGCCAGGACCCTCTGAAATAGACAATTTTGCCAGCGCATCACCGCCGTGTAGCTATCGGTTGTCAGTGTCAGTTGTCAGTTTCATCTGAGGGAAATGAACAAGACGAAACAAGAGATGGGTTCCAATATTTCAGTACCGAGTTTTACACTTCTTATAAGTGAGTGTTCATTAAGCTGAGTTCACACTTACACTTTAAACTAGTTTAACTGAACTGGTATTTAACTAAACCAGTCTAAAATGTAAATGTGAATGCAATCTTTTCATTATACCTGTATAGCTAAAACACTTCGGTATGTGGTTTAATTAAACTGGTACAACTTAAACGTTTTTTGTTTAACGACACCACTAGAGCACATTGATTAATTAGTCATCGTCTATTGAATGTCAAACATTTGGTAAACGCGCTACATTTTTCCTAATGCAGCAAGGGATCTTTTCCCCACTGGTACAACTAAGTGAGTTTAAAATGCAAATGTGAACGCAATATGTTTTAGTTAAACTAGTTAAACAGTGACGTCACAGTCAGAATAAGCAGTAAGTGCGTTAGCAACGGCCTGATATACTCCCACCTCCCCATTCCAGTTTTGGACGCAAGGGCTTGCTCCGTGTACTACAACGGCTTGCTCTGGATGTGCACGGAAAAACAGTTCGACTTGACCTGATCTAACCTGACCTGACCTGACCTGACCTGACTCGTAGCTTGAGCAAACACCGTTAGCTTGCACGTTTCGGCAGTATTAATTTCATTAGACGGTTGAAATTATCTTCTAATTCATCACGATCAAATGTTTTAAAATTAATATCCACCATATGTGGGGTTTCATTGTGTGATACCATAAATAACGCGTTGAGTTCTCTCCAACGGGTATGTACGAAATGACAAGAAAGATGATTTCCAATATTAATTTAGATTATTGTAGCAGCCACAAGGATTGGCACTCCTCTTCCTCTAGGGGCGGGACGTAAAGCGCTCACCTAATGCGCGATCGGTCTAGTATCGACCCCCGTCGGTGGATACATTGGGCTACTTGTCGTTCTAGCCAGTGCACCACGACTGTTACATCAAAAACCGTGGTATGTGCTATCCTGTCTGTGGGATGGTGCATATAAAATATCCCTTGCTACTAATAGAAAAATGTATCGGGTTTCCTCTCTAAAATTATATGTAAAAATTACTAAATGGTTGACATCCAATAGCCGATATTGAATAAATCAATGTGTTCTAGTGGTGTCGTTAAACAAAACAAACGTTAATTAATCCTCTTCCTCTTCTCCTATGTCAAACTGACAGAAAGAAACTGACATTGTGAGGGAAAAAAACTACACCAATGCTTTATTTAAAAGTAAACAAAGATTAGAGTATATAGAACTTGTGAACCCAGGTATATACAACTTGATGGATATAAAGATGTTGAAAAAACACAAATACTATGTACAGTTTGTAATTCCAATGAGGGGCGGGACGTAGTCCAGTGGTAAAGTAATCGCTCGATTCGATGTCGGTGTGGGATCGATCCCCACCGGTAGGCCCATTGGGCTATGTCTCTTTTCCAGCCAGTGCTCCACGACTGGCATATCAAAAACCGTCATATGTACTATCCTGTCTGTGGGATGGTGCATATAAAATATCCCTTGCTGCTAATCGAAAAGAGTAGCCCATGAAGTGGCGACAGCGGGTTTCGTCTCTCAGTATATGTGTGGTACTTATCCATATGTCTGACGCCATATAACCGTAAATAAAATGTGTTGAGTGCGTCGTTAAATAAAACATTTCCTTCCTTTAATTCCAATGAAATCGAAGATGAATTCCATTTTATACTGCAATTTCACCGGTATACTGATCTAAGACAGAATAGTTTAAAGCGTCGTGTTTTAAGCTAATCCAGCTACCAACTACTGAAAATATTAAAAAGCTCAATAACCTTGGACAATTTTTAATTCGGGCAAATTAAAGAAAAGAAAAAAGAAAAGAAAAAAACCCCCATGATTTAATCTAGTTTTAGATTGCATATAATAATTTATATTTGTATTGTGTTTTTGTCAGTTGTCATATGTGAAAATCACTCCCCATCATTAAACTGTACATATTGTATAAAGACATGTATTTATTATTTGAAAATCACTCCCCATCATTAAAATGTACATATTGTATAAAGACATGTATTTATTATTTGAAAATCACTCCCCATCATTAAAATGTACATATTGTATAAAGACATGTATTTATTATGTATGCAGATAAGGCTGGTAGGTACTGGGTTCACAGCCCCGTACCGGCTCCCGCCCAGAACTAGTTTTAACGACTCAGTGGGAAGGCGTAAGACCACTACACTCTTTTCTCTCTCGCTAATCGCTAACAACTAATACACTGTCCTTGACATACAGTCCAGATAGCTGAGGTGTGTGCCCTGGACTGCGCGTTTGAACCGTAACTGGATATAAGCACCAACATATATTCTTCGAAAAAGTACGGGGAACTCTAATAAGAATTTACAATTGCCAAAATTGTAAGGTATATTAGCTGTGGGGAATGGTTATATGATAATAGTGAATTAATTGGGCAAACATTACAACCGGTAGTTCAGTATTACAGTAGGTTTTATGACCATCAAAGATCTTGAAGGACGATTGGGGTCAAAAGTAAAATTTGAAAGTTGACGTTTTTTTTATCAGTAAATCGCAAATTCAAACAATGAAAATGACTAAAAAACAAAACAATAACAACTGTATGATCAACAAAATGAAAAAGATTGACAGAAATAATGTTCCACAGTGATTAATGGACCTTCCTGGAAATTGTCAAAATCGAGAAGACACCCCACGCACATGTACGGGGCAACTGCGTGATGCACGTGCAAAGTATGGAATGTGTTTCGGTGTGTTGATAAACAGACCTGAACATTTTTTACTAGGATATAGATCTGTGGTCAAAACGTATGTTCGGTCTAATAGTTGATATTGACATTAATATTTGAGGTTCCCCATCTTTTTTGAAGAGTATAAGTTGAAATGAATGTATGCAGATGAGTTGTAAAACTTAAGGCAATATGATACTGGATGATAAAATATGCAACACTAATCTTAGCATGTACTCCATAGATACGTTTCAGTGATTTTCCAGATATTCTGCACGTTTTTAATATTTATACACACTTTTCAATTAAAGTTTACTCATGCGTCTTTGATGATATTTTGCAAATGTTTTATCCAGATATCTTACACACAAGTTTTGAGATAATTTACAATGATTTTCCAGATAGTTATTGGTGTCATGGTTTTAGCCATTGGACATAAGACTTGTAGGTATTGGGTTCGCAGCTCGGTACCGGCTCCCACCCAGAGCGAGTTTTAACGACGCAATGGGTAGGTGTAAGACCACTACACCCTCTTCTCTCTTACTAACCACTAACAACTAACCCACTGTCCTGGTCAGGCAGCCACGATAGCTGAGCTGTGTGCCCTGTACAGCGTGCATGAATCTTAATTGGATATACGCACGAAAATAAGTTGAAATGAAATGAGTGTCATAAAATTTCCACCTATTTTGCATTTCCCATTTAATTTTTAAGATGATTCATCCAATTTTGTTTATTCTTGGCCGATCATTATTGCAACACATTTGGAATTTAAGCTGTTTGTTTTTTTGTTTTTTTCCCCCCAATACAGTGCACTTTGCTTTTATAGACTTTGGAAGCTTCGTGTATCATGCCACATCTTCTATCATCGTAAAATAGGTTTTTACGACGATGACAAATCGCCAAGTGGAGATGATTACTTATTAATGCGCCATATGTTGTTACGCGATAGTGTAGTTCACAGCACTGTTTCTTAAACAGAACAACAAGACGCATAAAACTGACGCTGAATATTATCTGGTGTATTATTTTTATCTGTTTTCCAGCTTGATAATAAAAAATATAGTTGTAAAAAAATAACTTATTTTAGACCCTTTAAGATAAAATGGTATACTGTTAACATAACCGTCGGCGCATAACGGGTTGCATGTTAACGTGTCATATGGAAGCTTTTTCTTGAAATAAAATGCATGTTTTAAAATTAATCCAATTAAGTTAAAAAGTCAGTTTTGTTTAACGACATCACTAGAGCACATTGATTTATTAATCATCGGTTATTGGCTGTCAAACCGTTGGTAATTTTGACATATAGTCTTAGAGAGGAAACCCGCTACATTTTTCCATTAGTGGTAAAGGATCTTATATATGCACCAACCCATAGACAGGATAACACATACCACGGTCTTTGATACACCATTCGTGGTGCATTAGCTGGAACAGAAATAGTCCTAATGGGCCCACAGACGGGGATCAATCCTAGACTAACTGCGCATCAAGCAAGCGCTTTACCAATGGGCTAAATCGCGGCCCGAAATCCAATTAAGATTCAGGTGCAATATTCAGGGTCGTCCCTAGACTAAATTAAGTGGAGTGGGAGTATGTAAATGATCAAGGCAGTATAACTGGTGGCATTTTCCAGCAGTGGCGGATCCAGCGTGAAATAGAGTAGGGGAAACAACGAGGCTGTGAAGCTGGCGATGGAGAAGGGGATGGGTTGGTGTTGGTGGGGGTGGTGGTGGTGGTGGTGTTGGTGTTGATGGTGTTGGTGGTGGTCGGGGTAATTTTGCAATTTTTAATAGTCATAACTGGCAGGGACGGATGCATGATTGTTCAAGATAGTGGACGCAACGATTAAAAGAGGCATCCAGTCTTTGAAAATAAACTAAGGTCTCACTACACAGATGTCATCTGCCATTAAAACTCATGTTAAACTGCCCAACTTCAAGCGAAGATTGCCAGTAGAAAGGGTTCTCGTTGGCACTAACAATATGCACCATTGCGAACATACATTATATATGCATTTGTTTTTACTCCAAAATTGAGAACATTTCCGTCTCAGTTGTTTGCTATATGACCGCATCTGGCTGTAGTACCAGTCCGAAAAGGTGGTTCATTAACCGATTCACTCCGGCTGTCACTTGCGCTATATACCTATGTCCCAAAAGGTCGATGCACAATATTACAAAATAACATGGGCAAAATACAGCCAGAAGGCTTACCATTAAACATACATATTGTTTTAATTCTCCACCATTTCCTAGAAGTGAATATGTGAACCATAACATGTGTCACAATTAGGAACTATAGTGGACCGTCATCAATGAACTCTCACCCGGAAGTGAGCTGTGTAGTTAGACCTAACATGTTTTATCTGTATAGTAATCATCTACAGAAATATTAAGCTGAACATTGTAAACATGTTCCTCGCTAAAATCCAACAAATGCATTATTTTCATCGGCTAAACACTGAATGTTTTGGCCATTTCGAATTTCGTGGTGGGTAGGGTGAGGGTGGGGGTGCCCTTTCATCACCCTCCTCTTTGATCCAGGCTTGCAGTCCTTCGGGAGCAGTTTGTATGCTTAAATTGATGCAACAAACCGAAATGAACTGAACTGAACTGAACTGAATTAACCTAGCGAACTTTTCTTGTAGTCTTTATTACTATGTATTGGCGTAGCCGGTGGTGATGGTGGGGGTGGGGGTGGTGTGGGGGGGGGTCGACATGGGAGCAATGCCAGCCAATCACCCCTTTTTTTGCCCCAAAATATTTTATATGTACCTGTTGTTCCATAACTCGTCCCATTGTGGGTGTCCATCCACAATATAAAATACTGGCTGCGTCAATGTCTACGCACTCCACCTACTTCATCGGTCCTGACAAAGAAACAAATAAACAAACAAACAAACAAGCAATTAATCACTTACCTCTATTAATATATTCCACCCAACATTTGCAGGAAATACTGGAACAGCACGTTAGTTAGATGTCATCATTTTGTAGTGTTAGATCCATACATAGATATTTTATATTTATACACATTTATAATAAATAAATATAATTATAAATGTCAAACAGCGATCTTTTCGCACATTTGCGAAGTTATCCTATATTCAGAGGAATGTGCGTTCTGTCGCTTTGACACCAATAAGCATATTAAAACAACGCCAAAGCATTGTTGACGTCACGTCAAAGGAATGTTGACGTTTTTATGGTAACGGCGTCTGCAATTTTCGTAACTTAACGGAAAATATCGAAGTACCATTGAAAAAGTTTTGTTTAACGACACTACTAAAGCACATTGATTAATTAATCATCGGCTATTGGATGTCAAACATTTGGTAATTCTGACACGTAGTCATCAGAGGAAACCCGCTACATGTTTCCTAATGCAGCAAGGGATCTTTCATATGCACTTTACCACAGACAGGATAGCACATACCACGGCCTTTGACCAGCTGTGGTGCACTGGCTGGAACGAGAAAGACCCAATCAGTTGAATGGATCCACCGAGGTGGTCCGATCCTGCGACGCAAGCACCTCAAGCGAACACTCAACCGACTGCGCTAAATCCCGCCTCCAAATAACAAACACCTCCTGCACCCTCGCACGGGATCCGCGCCTGACAGGGACTAAAAGTAGCGCAGTATGTAGACGTATGTACAGTAATAATCCATTGTTCGTCGCACCGGCCTCGGTGGCGTCGTGGTTAGGACATCGGTATATAGGCTAGTAGGTACTGGGTTCGGATCCCAGTCGAGGCAAGGGACTTTTAATTCAGATACCGACTCCAAACCCTGAGTGAGTGCTCCTCAAGGCTCAGTGGGTAGGTGTAAACCACTTGCACCGACCAGTGATCCATAACTGGTTCAACAAAGGCCATGGTTTGTGCTATCCTGCCTGTGGGAAGCGCAAATAAAAGATCCCTTGCTGCTAATCGGAAAGAGTAGCCCATGTAGTGGCGACAGCAGGTTTCCTCTCAAAATCTGTGTGGTCCTTAACCATACGTCTGACGCCATATAACCGTAAATAAAATGTGTTGCGTGCGTCGTTAAATAAAACATTTCTTTCCATTGTTCGTCGCCGTCAGGAATGATGATGCAAAAAATATCATAAATATCATAAAATATAAAAAAGTACATAAAAATATAAAAATATTTGTACACTAAACTAGCAGCCAGTTCTTTGTCAAATTCAAAATGTATCGCCACGTCTTAACCTGTAGGTCATCTTTAATGCACATTTTAATCAAATTAAATAAATAATAGTAAATAAAATTATTGTGATATATTTTTATTTTTGGGTGGGATAGGGGTATTTAATTCAACGTAAAATCACATTTCACAAGAAATTTTTTTTTGTTGTCATTATGCAACTGTAATCTGTGGATTTGTATACATGTGTGTGTGTGTATATATATATATATATATATATATATATATATATATATATATATATATATATATATATATATACACACACACACATGTATACATATATATATATATATATATATATATATATATATATATATATATATATATATATATATATATATACTCTGTCAAAAAAGAAACGCATAGGTGATAGGGAAAGAAGAAAAGTGTTTGATTTTAAAAAATATCGGGTTTTTTTTTACAATGTTGCTGAATGACCATGTTTGTTAATGTTCCTGGAATGGGACAGCATGCCCAAACGCACCCTAAAACAAATTTAACACAGGTTGTGGCACGTTGTGCGACAATTGCAGGAAATCGGCGTGAAATGGTCAGATTTTGGCGAATGCACGTGAAACTCGGGGAAAAGATTGGGGTAGTGATGGGTATTTATAGCTGCAATGCTCGCAATGATGCCTCATTTCCATTTCGACATAGACGCTAAGATGCCAAGACTAAGTCTACCGAATCTAAACATTGCAATAGGCCGCCTCCAGTTAGGTGAATCGCAGTCAGCAGTCGCACGCCACATGAACTTCCATCAGAGCACCATTTCACGTTTCTGGGACAGGTACCAGCAGTTTCAATCAGCTGAAGACCGGCCCACATCCGTGTTCTGCACTTGCGTCACCGAACTGCCACAGCAACGAACACTGCTGGACGCATACCTGGTTTGAGAAGGGTGTCTGGACAAACCATTCGGAACCGACTTCGAGAAGCTGGTTTACGGGCTAGGAGACCGTATGTTGACCCCGTCCTGCGACGTCAACATCGACATTTACGTGTTCGCTGGTGCACGAATGTTAAGATTTGGGAAACTGGCGGCGAGTATGGTTCAGCGACGAGTCACGTTTGCTTCTACAGCTACGTGATGAACGACAACGTGTTTACAGACGCCGCAATGGACGTTTTGCCAACAAGTGCGTCGCCCAAGTTGACAGATTCGGTGGATGGAGTGTCATGATGTGGGGAGCCATCTCATACACCGGCAGAAGTAAACTTGTGTTCGTACAAGGCAAACCTGACAGCTGTACGCTACCGGGATGAAATTCTTCGCCGTCACATGCTTCCCATTTTGGATCGACATAGAGAACTCTTTCAACAGGACAATGCCAGGCCGCATATGGCACGTGTAACAATGGATTTCCTACATAATGAGAACATTAATGTGCTGCCATGGCCATCAAGATCACCAGATCTCAACCCCATTGGACATCTATGGGACGAACTGGACAGACGTGTACGCCAGCGTGACCCGGAGCCTCAGACGCTTCCGCAACTGTCACATGCACTGGTCGCGCAGTGATTGCTGCAGCTGGTGACCACACAAGGTACTGATTTCAGCGCCCTCGTGCGACGCTGTTTGGTGACGAAAACGCGTCAGTCCATAGCAAGAACATTGTCACGTACTCATTTCAAATTTGACTGTGATACGATCATCAATAACGGAATTATGCCACTTTGTATTAAAGACATAATTCCATGAGTATTTCGCCTTTGCGTATCTTTTTTGACATATTATTTAACCATTATAATAGGCCAAGCTTTTTGTTTATATTGGCGAGAGTCTATGATTTGTTAAGAAGTATATATGAAAACAAAAGCAGATTTAGGGGATTCCTAATTTAGGTGTTTTCTCAATTCGTTGAGCTTTGAATAACGTGCAACATTTGTTTTAATGCAATGTAATATTATGTAGCTGCTGTGCAACATGAATGAAAAAATATTATGGAGTCACAGCAGGCTTGTGATCCTTAACTTTCTCCAAAGGAGGGGTCACAGGACCCATGTGACCTCCCTTGGATCCGCACCTGTCCAGGTAGACAATAGGGTACCCCCCACTCCCAAAAACTAATAATATTATAAACACCACCACACAAAACAACAACATTTTATTATTATTATTTATTATTATTTATTTTTATTTTTCTTTGGGGGGAGGGTACCGCCTCCCTTGACAACCCTCTAGATACCACCCTGTGTTGTCCTGGACATCACATCTGCTACCTGGGCTGTTTCGATATGGTTTTTTTTGGTATGTTTGTTTGTTTTTTTGGGGTTTTTTCCCCACTGCCCCCTTTCCCTTTTGAATTCCGTCTCATTTCTTCCCGATCTGGCAACTCCTCCTATCTTTCAACTTCTTTCACTGTCCACCTCCACATCCCAGTCCTTTTCTCTCCAATCGCGACAGGTTTTGACATGTTGTTAGTCACCTGCCGTCCCAACCGTAAGGGACTACAGGTTTTGTCTCTATGCTTCTGTCCCTTTGTCCCACATAGTTTTACGGACTTTTGTTTTCGCAAAGCCTCAATAAATTGAGCTGAAATTTTGTATATAGCGTCATCATATACTGTTACAGATCAAGTTTGACTTCTATGGCGATTTACCCATTTTTTTCATAGAGTTATTGCTCTTGAAGTCAGGAGATATGTAAATTTGTTGTTCGCTTGTAGCGAACGTCCGCTAGACAGGATTTTACGCTACACAGTAAACTAAAAGTACCACTTCGGGAACCAGTCAAACTAGTTTGCAAACGTTAGCGAAAAAAGGCTGGCTGAAATTGGGGCTGGTTTGTGGCTGGGTCTGGCGAGTATGGTACCAATCGAAAATGAAGCGCGCTGTGTCAAATGTGACAAAACACACAGCGTCTGTGCTGGCGCGAGTTACAGATCTGGCAACAGACGACAGAAAACATGAGCCATATTGTCACACTGCCAGACTGGTAGCTGTAGGCTGTGCGAGACACACTTTAATTGTTTTTCTTAATAAACAACAGGAAAGATGCATATCAATCAAAGTAGAATTCTCATAATTATTGTTGGTCTTATAGAACAAAATATATCTAAAAATATGTACGCAGTTAATATACTACATATATTGATATCACGTAACAGTTACAGACGTAGACGTCAAAATACACCAGACGTGGTGTCTTTGCTACGCTCGCCAGACCCAGACTCATCTTCGGTGTGTTTTGGGCCTTAGTTACACCTCACCACTGAGGTACGCACTCATTCGGGGTTAGAACCGGTAACGGGATACGAACCCACTTCCTGCCAGTCTTGAAACTCGAAAGCCTAATCACTGCACCGGTCGACAACGGTTAACCTATTCGCCATCGCGACATAAAAGTGGAAGCAGATGCACGAACTGAGAGATGTAACTACGTTTGCCAAATTGGTTTTCTCCAACCGTCTCGGCGGAAAAGCCCGACAGATAGCGGATCAACTTCATTAAGTACATTTTCTTCGCAAAGTCTCACAATTAACGCAGGAAAATCGAATTGTTGACAAGTGAATGAGAAAATGGAAAGCAAACAGATATACGAATCGGTTATATTCATTCATGGCTTCCCGTCGAGAGTTCAAAAGGAAGTTCACGGCAAAGCAAATCCGCAAATGTTATGGCTGACAATAAAATGCCAGAAACGAAAACGGCCATCTTTATCGCATGACCAGTTCTTTTATTGTCGCGATTTTACGACAATCTACACATCGCAGACAAATATAAAACTGTCTGACTATCTTTATCAGTGGGCCGGCTGTAGTCATTTTAAATCGAATAACGTTATTCCCATAGCTATTTGGATATTCTCAGAGTTAATTGTAAATCACACATTTATCGTTATGAAAAATGTGGGGTTTGTTTTTTTCCAGTATGATTTTCTCTTTTTGATTTACATTTGCGTCAGACTGAGAAATGATATAAGAAGCAGTGGGGCATTTCCTTGACAGAGAGCAAATCAAAAATGCTCTTTAGAATTACGTGGCACAATGCAGTCATCAGAGGCAAAATCATTTCTTAATGGATCTATTGCTTCTTTGGTATAAAATGAACAGCCCGTAGTCACACTTAGCAAATCTTCTTGCCGGGACCAAAATCACAAGCCTTGCCAGAGGTAGGGCCGGGGTAGTGGAGGGGGGTGGGGCATATCCGGACTTTGACAGAGGCGTAGCTGGGGGGGGGGGGGGGGGAGGGCACGGGGGCCATGACCCTAATGATTTTTTTTTTTTTACTGTATTAAATTTGATAAAATCATACATACATATATACATACATAGTGTTGGTTGCCCCCGCCCCCTCCAATAGTGGGTTGACCCACCAATATAATATCCTGGCTACTCCTGAGCATGTTAAATGTGACTAGAGTTGGAATTGGATTTTCTTCAGCATTAATGCCTGGCATACACCTACTGATTAACGCCGACTCGACGGTCGCGTCGGCTGGCGTGTGCATGTACACATTTTCAGACTACTAGCGACTCGACAATTGATTCGGCATTAATCGGTGGCTATAGGTGTGCGCCAAGCATTAGTAGTCAGTATGAATCTAACAGCGAGAAATTGGTTGCTATAATATTGGCCAATTTTCAGGCATTTGAAGTTCCAAAAACAGGCTTTTAATATGACGCCAGACAGCGTGGAATGAATTTGTTAATGTATCAGAGTGAACACTTTGTGTGATTAGCTGTATTCTTAGATCTATAAGCCAGTCATTATTTATGCACGCATTCACTGGTACATGCACAGCTCTGTTTAACACCCATTAAAACATGTTTGTTCCCCATGGGATATCGTTAAATATTCAGTCGTTTATGTTACGTAGGAATGGATGTTTTACCTTACTAAAGGCAGAATGTTAAAGGTTATGGGCTTCCCGGGTATTTATGTATAATATATACATGTATATATTTTACTGTTTTAATGTATAGCTTCGCAACTAGTACATTGATTAAATGCTGTGCTTAATTCTGAAAGCTCTTTTGCTGCTAGTTGTGAACATGTATTTTATTATCGGCGAACATGCAGTTCATAGGCGTTACAAATAGTTACACGTATAATAATTATAATGTAACAATGTAATTGCATGCATAATAAAAAATTTATTAGAAAGGGAAAAGAAAGAAAACTTACATTGTTTTTGATAATGCTAAAAAAGATTTAGCTTAAAATAAAATAACCAGTAAAATAAATGTATATATAATACCCCACTTACACAATAGCACTTATATTCGTATTTTGCATTATTAATGCGCACGAACATTTAGCTCAGTGGTAATGCGTTCGCCTGAAATGCGGTCGGTCTATGATCGATTCCCGTCGGTGGGTCCATTGGACCATTTCTCGTTTCAGCCAGTGCACCACGACCTTTATATTAAAGGCCGTTGTATGTGCTATCCTGCCTGTGGGATGATGCATATAAAAAAGATCCATGCTACTAATGAAAAACAGTAGCGGGTTTCCTCTCTGAGGCATTATGCCAAAATTACGAAATGTTTGACATCCAATGGGCGATTATTAATACATCAGTGTGTTCTAGTGGTGTCGTTAAAAAAAAACAACTTTAAGATGGCGAGAAGAAATCGCAGTTTTAAAATACCATAAGAAGGCCCCCCCCCCCCCCCCCACCGGCGTTTACGTTCACATCTTTATTCACTTTTGGTCCGAGTACACGTGAGCTCATTTGGGAAAATAAGTTCCAGCATATTAACCGGTTTTTCCCACAAAATGGCTTCATAGAACTAATTCCTAGATCAGCAATCGAGTTTCTCCAAGCACTGTCAGTTCATCTATAGGAATACTTCAATTTAATGGGCCCGGCGCGATTGCCCGGGGCTTGTCTACCATTTGAAAAATTGGAAGACATTTGTTTTATCAGATCAGTGGTTTAGCTATTAATAGTGAGACAACGTTGTTGTGGAAGGCTGGGTTTTAGGGTTGATCCAGAAAGAATATCACACAGGGGGGAAAAGGGTGGGGTGGGATGGGTGAGTAGAGAAGCTGCTTATTTGATTAATCGCACATGTTTGCTTATGTAAAGTTTGTTTTGTTTAACAACACCACTAGAGCACATTAATATATTAATCATCAGCTATTGGATCGGGTGGATAAAATAAAAATCAATCAGAGAATGGGTCTACGATCATATCATCTCAGACGAGTGCTCTACCCACTGAACTAGATCGCTTCCCTTGGCTATCCACAAATTATTGTTTATATATTTCCCAAAGTACAGGACAGTATGCACCTCAGATTTTCGTTTGATAAACAATTCTAGATACCCATAACTCTCAATTACAATGTGTTTGATGCTTATCAGCAACAGCCAAGACAAACATTACGATTTCATCGGTTGCTATGTAGTCGCTTATTATTGTGGCTATTCTTGTACGAAGCGCTCGTATCGTGTGGCGCAACCCTTAGTTGCAGTTTCGCCAATTTGCTTGGTGCTTATACAGCCACAGACTAAAATCAATGTGCTGGGGTGTCGTTAAACAGACATCCCTTTTGCTTTCTACAACAGCTCTTGCATCACCGTATGGATTGTCTCTTCACGTCGGACGACAGATCTCCAAACGGCTAAGCACTTGAGTGGATTGAAGTTAAAGGGTTTAAAGCGGGTCTGACAGGCGGATATCGATGACTTCACTTCATGGACGGCCAAAATCCGGAAACGGCAGCGTGCTTTGATGAAGATGCCTGTTGAACATGACAAAATCGTGTAACGCTGTTGCCACACAGATGCTGGTTTATGGCGAGTTACATATTAAATAATATTGCCAAGTCCTCTCACTCGATGATGGAAATGAAATGAAATTAATATCTGTTTAAAGATACTAGAGCACATTTTAAGACCTGTGGCTGTTTTGGTGTCAAGCATAAAATAGTTATGTTCGACATACGTACACAAACATTCAAACTCGCGCTCATGCACGCACGTACATACATACGTGCGTGTTTGTGTGTGAGATAGATAGATAGATAGATAGATAGAGAAAGAGAGGGAGAGGGGGGAAGAGAGAGAGAGAGAGAGAGAGAGAGAGAGAGAGAGAGAGAGAGAGAGAGAGAGAGAGAGAGAGAGGAGGGAGGGGGAGAGATGGGGAGAGAGAGAGGGAGAGAGAGAGAGGGAGAGGAAGAAAGGAAATAAACAGAAAAAGAAGAAGAGAGAAAGGAAAAGGAAGAAAGGAGAGAGAGAGAGAGAGAGAGAGAGAGAGAGAGAGAGAGAGAGAGAGAGAGAGAGAGAGAGAGAGAGAGAGAGAGAGAGAGAGAGAGAGACACTTCGAACAGCCAATGATTAATTAATCAATGTGCTCTAGTGGTGTCGTACTTCTTCTTTTTTCCCATGAGCAGGGCATTTGCGCAAGGCTGATGTCGGTATCTGGATATAAAATCAGCACCAAGCATCTTTGTACCGGATTGTTGAAACTTTGCACTGGATTGTTGAACCTTTGCACCGGATTGTTGAACCTTTGCACCGGATTGTTGAACCTTTGCGCCATCAAGCTTTATTTTCTTCTTCTTCTTTTTTTTATTTTTTATAACGTTTATTGACCCCAGAAACCACATATATAGTAGTGCCAGAGTTCGGGCCCTGGTATCGCTACTTTACAATCATTTAATATGTTAAACATTGTACATAAGTGAATACTACATATATACATGTATCACATTAATGGAACAGTAATAATGGACATAGATACATTTAAAACATAGTTCATAGTTTTATGGGGTTAACAGAGAAGCTAGAAATAATAGAAATAAAGAGAAGGAATGAGAGAAAGAAAGAAGAAAGAAAGATTGAAGGAAAGGAATAGTAAATTAATTTAAAAGATAAATTGAAATAGAAAATAGTACATTTATCATTATTATTATTATCATCACCACTACCATCATTACCATTACCATTACTATTACTGTATTAGTATTTCACATGTATAGGGATAATATATAAGATGTAATTTAACTTAAAATCAAAACAGAGTAGTAAAAGAAGATAGAAAGAAACTATAGTGCTTGGAAGGGTAAGAAACACGTGTATGGAGGAGAATTAAACATTTGGAAAGAAGGCGATATTGTGAAAAACAGCTTTGATTTGGACCAACTCTTATTTCCAGACAAGATCAATTTCTGGGTTTTTTCCTGTTGGTACAAAAAAAAGGGTCAAGCCAAGGATTCCATTTTTTATGGAATGTTTCATAGCTACAGTTTTTAAAAAGAATATATTTCTCGATATTAAATTAAGTTTTTAACATATTTTTAACGCTATTTATATTTTTTTTTCTGTATTTTCATACTGTAGATATAATACTTGATATTTATAGTTAACCAATTTATAAAGCTACTGTTTTTGTTATTAGTTATACCAAATATGACAATATCTTTGCTGAAATTGATTTCGTTTCCTATTTTACATAGAATCCATGATGTTACTTCTTTCCATAAATTATGAACTTTGTCACATTTAAAAAATAAATGTAGTAGTATTTCTGGATAATTGCTACAAAAGCTACAAGCATTATAATCAATATATAGAGGATATTTCATGTTTTTTGTCAAATATGATTTATATCTCATACGTTGAGTGTGATATGATTGCAAACTTCACGAGATGAGATATAAATCATATTTGACAAAAAACATGAAATTTTCTATTTATTATATAACTTTTGGCAATTTACCTTTATTATTAAAATGCCAGCAGCAAAATAGTTCCTGCTTTCTTACAGTGAAAACACTTTCTACAGTGACAATAACACATTTTAGAGTGAAATAGTGAAATTTTCACTCTAAAATGTGTTATCGTCACTTAGTGACTGATAACATTTTTATTTCACTGATATTTTAAGGTATTTCACTAAATGTTATACAATAAAATGAATCATATGTAAGAATTTGTTAGTCGCCAGGATTCTGTGCGAAATTCTATATGGGATTTTTTTAATGTAAACATATCATCTGTTAAGTTGTTTAAGTTATGTATAAAGGATTTAGTAGCATTTATTAATGAAGCATATTGCAAAATATTCGTAGGAATGTGATATTTTGTTATAAAATCTTCGTATTTTAGTAAGACTCCTGGTTCATTCAATAGATCACTTATAAATATGATACCAGTTTTAAGATATGTTTTATTTGAAAATGTTTTTTATCTATACATATTTTACTTTTGTACCAAATATTAATACCCAAAATGTCATCTATATTTCGTGGTTGTTGTTTTTGTTGTATCTGTAACCAGCTGTGTAATGTATCTCTCCAAAATGTATTTAGTATTCGTTCAAGTTTAAAAGTAATGAAATAGTCGCCATGTATAATTAAATCGAGTATAGATATACCTGTAATAAATTTAAAAAGATTAGTCTACTATGGGTTATTCATAATCATTCGTCGAATTCTTGTATTTTTAAGAGCTGTAATGTAATTAGTTACATTTATCATTTTAATTCCGCCATCTTTATAGTTTTGAGTTATTAAAATGCGTGCTAACTTTTCAGTACCCTTGTGCCAAATACATTTAAAGAATAATGTATTTAAATATTTGAGTAGTGATTCATTTGGGTTAGGTAAAGCGATAAATAGCTGTATCATTTTAGGAATTATTAAACTTTTTAGAACAGTTATCCTTCCTAAAACAGTAAGGTTTCTAACTGACCATATTTTGGTTAACTTTTTCATTTCTATTATTTTCGATTCATAGTTTAGTTCAATAATTCTTTCTAAATTTACTGAAAAGATGATACCCAATAAAGTAAACTTATTTGAACCCCATTCTAGCTTCCATTTGGCATGGTGAAATACGTCCTTTGAATATATTTTACTTCCTATTCAAATAGCTTTTGATTTAGAATAATTTATTTTGAGGCCAGATACTTCTGCGTAATAGTCTAAAACTGACAGTGTATTGTGTACAGATTCCCGGGAGCCAACAAAAATAAAACTAGTATCATCTGCATATTGTGATATTCAATATTCCTCTCCATCTATAGTGATACCTTTAATATTAGGTGAATTTCTAACTATGATGCCGAGGATTTCAAAACATAAAATAAATATATATGGAGATAAGGGATAGCCTTGCCTACAACCACTTTCTAATTTATATGATTCGGAGAGAAATCCATTATGTATTATAATTAATCAGGAATTATTATGTAGTGTTATAATCCAGTGTTTAATTGAGATTTTAAAGTTAAAAATATCAAGTCTTTTATCGAATTAAAAGCTTTTTCAAAATCAGTTAGTAGTAGTAGTCCCGGGATGTATCTACCCTTTATAAATCCAGTTTGATCTTTGTTAATTAATTTATCATGAACCCTTTTAATTCTATTTGCAATACAGCCGGAGGCCATTTTATAAGTACAATTTAGAAGAGTTGTAAGCAGCCAATTTTTAAAGAATTCTTTAGGTTTATTTGGTTTAGGAATACATATTATAATACATAACGTTTGTACGTTCGACATTTGTTTACTTTCTTTTTAGATCTGCAATATCTCTCACCCCTCCCCGCATTAATGGATGATGTTATAGTATTGTGGGAGAGAGACTGTACCTTTAACACTAATTACTATTTTACATACGCCCACACTGCCAGAGAGAGAGAGAGAGAGAATGAGAAAACCCCCCAAGCCTGTTAGATATATTGTATTGCTGTTCAACATTTCACACTTTGGTTTTGAAAGACAAACTATCGATGTGTGTTATTCAATCGCCTTAAGCACAGCGTCGTCGATAACGGAAGTGATGAATTCTTCCGTTGAATTTCTCCTCCATTCCCGACAAGAGCACCATCTAACGCTCAATTGTGTTGTGATTATTGGCAAAAACATATTGGCCGCATTGTTTATGGATGCAGGGATGTCATGTTTTACCCCGTTAAGTGGGATGATAGCTGCGTCTGGAATCGTCCAACTCCAAATATATTAGGCTCTTGATACGCGCGGCTTCGACTCTCAAGAAAATTACGACACTGCAGAGATAAAGTTCAGGCCATAACCTAATACAGAAAGAATGCCGAGTTGGCAGCGGACCGGAATTAGCTAACTGCATGTGTCGCCTTTATGCGTGTATTCAATCAAATATTGACCTTACAATAACACTGTCTATTGAATCCTTTGCTTTTGGTATTACGGAGTTCAGTCCTCCGAGAGAAACAGTTCTGCTTGGCAGTAATCGAGTTACGCCAATGTTTTCGGCGATTGCGTTTTCGACCGTCGACGTTTTGTCATCAGCAGCACGGGGATTAGCTATTGCTTATGGACAGTTCGCACTAAACACAGTTTTATGAGTATTTCTGTAAAAAAAAACCCCATACGTATTGTTTCTTATTTGATATATTATTTTCATAAATTATTGAAGTTTGTTTTTGTTTAATGACACCCACTAAAACACATGTTCTTTTTAAAAATCATCATCGACGTTTGGTAATTTTTAACTCATAGTTTTAGAGGAAACCCGCTAAATGTTTCCATTAGCAGCAAGGGGTGTTTTATATGCACTTTCCGCACATACAGGACAGCACATACATGTACCACGGTCTTTCATATATCAGTCGTGGTGCACTGGCTGGAACAAGAAATAGCCCAAATGGGTCCACCGACGGGGATCTACCCTAGACCGACCGCGGCTCAAGCCATCGTTTTACCTGTGGACTACGTCCTGATCGCCTGTATAATAAAGTTGATTGCTTGAGATATTTATTTTATGCACATCCATGTGAAAGAAGCTGTAGAAATGTGTTAGGCGCCCGTACTGGTGTGAGCTATGAAAGTGGCAGTCCTCCTACAAGTGGAATTTGAACCATGTATTGGAGTTAAGATCAACTCTCCATTTAACACAACAAAGCACCAGGGCTACGTTCTGCGAAACAATCTTAGCGCTAAGATCTCCTTAAGTGCATAAGATAGCTTCGCATTTAAGGTGATGTTAGCGCTAAAATAGCTTCTTAAAACGAGGCCCTGTTACTGACTCGTGGCTGCACACACTGACGATTTCATCATAATTAGTTTTTTAATCAATCCTGTGCAGAGACACGGTGTTAAACATGCTAATGTCAGATTCGTGATTACCATGTATGTCAAACTACTGTGGAGCAGTCACTGAGAGGGAGAAATACAGGAAGAATCCCCCGAGAGTCGATCCTACAAACGCTCACATTAAAAGAAGGTCCAATCCACTAACACGCTTTACCAGGATAAAGTGCCTTAACATAATTGGATATCAATGTCATCCTCCTCAACACTGTTATGATGATGATGATGATGATCATCATCATCATAATCGTGATCATCATGATCATCACCATCAGCAGCAGCACCAGCACCAGCAGAACCACCACCACCATCCTCATCCTCCTCATTATCCTTCTCATCATCATCATCACCATCATCTTCATCATCATCATCATCGTCATCATCATCATCACCATCATCTTCACCATCATCATCATCATCTTCATCGTCGTCATCATCATCTTCATCATCAATCATCATCAATCATCATCATATTCATCATTATCATTATCGTCGTCGTCATCGCTATCCTCATCATTATCACCGCAACCATCACCAGTACCATACTAAAAGTTAGAGCGACACCCTAAGTCCATAGTTAGCTATATGTATTGCGATTTTAGGTATTCATTATTAATTTGTAACTAATGTGTGCGCTTTTACGACCACACGAATCATGTCTCGATGTTCCATACATTGAACGCCTCACACTGCAGCACCTGGATCGTCCTCAGGCCCACAGAAATACGCGTGCATGTACTGTTTAATAATAGCTATCTTAATTAATGAGCTAAGTGATTGATTCATTGTGCTGCAGATTCTTCGCCCTGTTAAAATGGGCATTTCTAAACACAAAGTGTTACGAGAATATGTCCCCAAGGTGTTTGCAGTTTTTATTTTCCACACCAGTAATGAACCCTTTTTCTTCCTCGACTTGGGTTCTAATTGGTTAATTCCTCCTTCTGATGGCGCTTCATCTGTAAGGTATTTTCCACCATCCATCTCATCGATATCAGAATTATGGTCTTTTTGTATCGGCCAGAAACAAAATTATGCCTGGCCCTTACGGCAGTTTGTAACCCCCGCCCCCCGCTATTTTGCATTACCTGTACCCGGGGGAATGGGGAGGTAGAGGAAGCACCCTCGCGGCAATCTGTAACTCACGTCCATTGTTATCCAGTAGACTTTGATTGGGCTAAGACTCTTTCGTGTTGTCCTCAACTTTCTGCAATCTGCTTCTGAGACTCTTTGCTACAGGCAGTTTCTAGCTCGTGTCATGGAGGAATGTTCACAATCGCAGATCCAGGAGGTGTGTGTGTGTGTGTGTGTGTGTGTGTGTGTGTAAAGCCGAAGCCACACGATACGAGTGTCTCGTACGATTAAAACATATTTCAAAGAAACCGATGACATCGTAATGCTTCTCTTGTCACAATCGGCTATTTCCGTACAAGGCGTGAAGTCACCTTAAGGTACACACTCCCACCTTACGGTACACACTCCAACCTTACGGTACACACTCCCACCTTAAATTTTAAAAAGGTTAAGATTTGTTTTGTTTACTGACACCCATAGACCACATTTATTAATAATCAACGATTGGATGTCAGACATTTGGTAATTTTTTATTCGTAGTCTTCAGAGGAAACCCGCTACATTTCTTCTATTAGTAGTAAGGGATCTTTGCATTCACTTTCCCACATACAGGATAGCACATACCTCGGCATTTGCTATGGTAGTCGTGGGACACTGGCTGGAATAGAGAAAAAAAATCAGCGAATGGGTCCGCCTCAACAATTATGTCGAAGTCAACAACAATTATGTCGAAGTCAATTAAATCGAAGTCAACAATTATGTCGAAGTCAACGATTATGTTGAAGTCAACAATTATGTCGAAGTCAACAATTATGTTGAAGTCAATGATTATGTTGAAATCAACGATTATGTCGAAGTCAATGATTATGTTGAAGTCAATGATTATGTTGAAATCAACAATTATGTCGAAGTCAACAATTATGTCGAAGTCAACAATTACGGTTGACTGCCACCATGCAGTGAGTCACCATGTTTTAATACTATTTCGTACAGTATCTTACTGTACGTCTTATTTATTATAAATCAGTCTTAGCTAGTTTCTCCACTGAAAAAACCCAGTTTAAAACTTGGAACGGACCTTTATAATTCTGAGTGCGGGACTTAGCTCAGTCGGTTGAGTGCTCGCTTGGGGTGCTTGCGTCGCAGGATCGATCACCTCAGTGGATCCATTCAACTGATTGGGTTTTTCTCGTTCCAAACAGTGCACCGCAACTGGTGAAAGGCCGTGGTATGCGCCTTTCTGTCTGTGGGAAAGTGCATATAAAGATCTCTTACTGCATTAGGAAAAATGTAGCGGGTTTCATCTGATGACTGCTTGTCAGAATTACCAAATGTTTGACACCAAACAGCCGATGATTAATAAATCAATGTGCTCTAGTGGTGTCGTTAAACAAAATAATGTTTGACTTTATAATTGTGTGTCATGATTCCTACACGATTCCTACACGCTTAAATAGTGAAACATATCCGATATTTTAACCTTAAATTGTAATTCTTTCTCTCTATTTTATTATTATTTGTTTTCAGATGTGGCTAAGACTCCCGTGACGTCGTCCCCCGTACCACTTCCAAGCTTTCTGGCCACCAAGACCAACTTCACGTTCAGAGAGGGAGATCTCGCGAGACTCGAGTGCTCTGTTGATAACCTCAGTACCAAGAAGGTGAGACTGTTTCTCTTTAGTAGACAAACGCAAACATCAGGCACATAGCCAGTACTTAAGATGTTTTATTTGTCTGTCTGCCTGCGTGTTTGTCTGTCTGTCTGTCTGTTTGTCTGTTTGTTAAGAGTTTGTTTTATGGTAGGTCTAGAATGGAATTTTCAAAATTGAATATTAAGCAGAATTAAAATTGTTGTGGGCATATGTGTGCGGATCAGAAAATAGACAAAAGAATGTGAGGAAATAGTGTGTGTGTGTGTGTGGTGTGTGTGTGTGTGTGTGTGAGAGAGAGAGAGAGAGAGAGAGAGAGAGAGAGAGAGAGAGAGAGAGAGAGAGAGAGAGAGAGAGAGAGAGAGAGAGAGAGAATACACTTTACGTATATCAATATTATCGTATATATCCCTACACAGAGATAGAGTACGCCATACATCAATGCTAAGGAATATATCCGTAGACATAGTTTGTCTATAAATGACAAATAATCAATCCGCTTGTTAGGTTTTATATATCGATTGGAGAAGCCTCTAAAAGACAGGGAATGAAATCAATATATGTAAAAGGTAATTGACTGCTTGTCTGACATATTCATTATGAACTAGCGCGAAGCAGGCCGTTCATATTTGTTTACCCCCGGGCCGTGTTTGCCGGACGTGTGAAGTTTGGATGCTGGCGGAAGTTAAACACATGCATTTTTAATTTGTAAACCGTCTGGTTAGAGGTGTCGCCTCGGGAGCAATAGTAATCAGGATCAATCCGAGTTAGCGAACCGGTTGAGTAATGTTCCCGTTTTACCCGTTTTCTATGACCAAGGTATTAAAGTTCCCGTTATACGCCCGTTTTCTATGACCAAGGTATTAAAGTTCCCGTTATACGCCAGTTTTCTATGACCAAGGTATTAAAGTTCCCGTTATACGCCAGTTGTCTATGACCAAGGTATTAAAGTTCCCGTTATACCCCAGTTTTCTATGACCGAGGTATTAAAGTTCCCGTTATACGCCAGTTTTCTATGACCGAGGTATTAAAGTTCCCGTTATACGCCAGTTTTCAATTACCAAGGTATTAAAGTTCCCGTTATACGCCAGTTTTCTATGACCAAGGTATTAAAGTTCCCGATATACCCCAGTTTTCTATGACCGAGGTATTAAAGTTCCCGTTATACGCCAGTTGTCTATGACCGAGGTATTAAAGTTCCCGTTATACCCCAGTTTTCTATGACCGAAGTATTAAAGTTCCCGTTATACGCCAGTTTTCTATGACCGAGGTATTAAAGTTCCCGTTATACGCCAGTTTTCTATGACCGAGGTATTAAAGTTCCCGATATACCCCAGTTTTCTATGACCGAGGTATTAAAGTTCCCGATATACCCCAGTTTTCTATGACCGAGGTATTAAAGTTCCCGTTATACGCCAGTTTTCTATGACCGAGGTATTAAAGTTCCCGATATACCCCAGTTTTCTATGACCGAGGTATTAAAGTTCCCGTTATACCCCAGTTTTCTATGACCGAGGTATTAAAGTTCCCGTTATACCCCAGTTTTCTATGACCGAGGTATTAAAGTTCCCGTTATACGCCAGTTTTCTATGACCGAGGTATTAAAGTTCCCGTTATACCCCAGTTTTCTATGACCGAAGTATTAAAGTTCCCGCTATACCCCAGTTTTCTATGACCGAGTTATTAAAGATCCCGCTATACCCCAGTTTTCTATGACCGAGGTATTAAAGTTCCCGTTATACCCCAGTTTTCTATGACCAAGGTATTAAAGTTCCCGTTATACCCAGTTTTCTATGACCAAGGTATTAAAGTTCCCGTTATACCCCAGTTTTCTATGACCAAGGTATTAAAGTTCCCGTTATACGCCAGTTTTCTATGACCAAGGTATTAAAGTTCCCGTTATACGCCAGTTTTCTATGACCAAGGTATTAAAGTTCCCGTTATACGCCAGTTTTCTATGACCAAGGTATTAAAGTTCCCGTTATACGCCAGTTTTCTATGACCAAGGTATTAAAGTTCCCGTTATACGCCAGTTTTCTATGACCAAGGTATTAAAGTTCCCGTTTTACATCAGTTTTCTATGACCAAGGTATTAAAGTTCCCGTTATACGCCAGTTTTCTATGACCAAGGTATTAAAGTTCCCGTTATAGCCCAGTTTTCTATGACCAAGGTATGAAAGTTCCCGTTATACCCCAGTTTTCTATGACCAAGGTATTAAAGTTCCCGTTATACGCCAGTTTTCTATGACCAAGGTATTAAAGTTCCGGTTATACCCCAGTTTTCTATGACCAAGGTATTAAAGTTCCCGTTATACGCCAGTTTTCTATGACCAAGGTATTAAAGTTCCCGTTATACGCCAGTTTTCTATGACCAAGGTATTAAAGTTCCCGTTATACGCCAGTTTTCTATGACCAAGGTATTAAAGTTCCCGTTATACGCCAGTTTTCTATGACCAAGGTATTAAAGTTCCCGTTTTACATCAGTTTTGTATGACCGAGGTATTAACATCCCCGTTTTACTCGTTTTCTTTGACCGTGGGGAGGGGGAAGGGCAGTTATTAAACATTAATATATACTAGTCACAAGAAGTTAAGGGCCACATGGACACCGCGCCTGGGAGGTGTAGCCCATTCGCTGAGCCAGTGGGATGGAAACGCTCTTGCAGTTAATGGATGACGGAATGGCTCACTTGCAGGCATCTACTTGTGTCATGGATGTGCTGTCATTCAGACATGGTAGGGCTCAACCACATGCCAGAATGCTGAATTAACATTTTGATGATATGGCTATCCAAAGCCCTATTGCAAAGAAATTTATACCTTCCCTACCCTAAACAATCATGAAAAGTGTTAACATAAAAAAAGGAGTTTGGCGTGCGCCATACACTTTCCAGGTAGGTGTCCTGCTTAGTCAGAATTTTTGTTTTAAAAAGTCAAACAATCTTGTGTTTTTTTTTTATGCATTTGCCATACACTGTCTAACGGCAACCAAACAAGCTGTAAGTATAAGGCTCATGTACTTGCAATCTGAAATGATTTATCAGAATGTAACTTACGCTTCATTACCTACCACTGCCCCTGGGGTTTTTTAATGTTTGTGACGGAACATGCTCTTATCTTTTCGCCTGTGGCAATGTTAATTGTTTTAGAGGGCCTAGTGCAGCTTGGTTACGTAATACCTCCGCGCGACCGTACCTCCTAATACACACCCAGATCAGGTGTGGAGGCCATGTGGCCAGTAGTTACGTAATAATTCCGGTAGTGCGGTTTTACGACCGTGGTTTCTGGCCATCTAAGAAAATATACCGTCTCTGGGAGTTGTGGAACTATCACATGATAGGTGAGGTACCGCGTTGTGCTCCCAGGCGATTTTTTTTAATAAATAGCTAGGATTTTAAATATAATCGGGAAGAAACATTGGAAGGCTCCCGGGGAACGTAGTCCGACAGGACTGGTAAATATATTTTTCTGCACTGTTGTATAACCTTGATGTGATTGATGTGACTTTAAATATTTTAATACTGTATTATACCAATATTCTTTAGACAGTGTCTCCGGTAATCTGACGAAGTACATTGTAGGCTTCACTGTTCTAATATATTTATACGAGTATTTGGTAAGATAAAGCTTAGCCGGTCATCCTAGAGGACCTAGGTAAACTGTAGGTTATTGTCTTTATGGTGATATGTACCAGTATTAATTTTGTATTACAAGGTTACTGAATGAGTAGTTAAGGATTAATTAAAAATTAACCAGTTAGGAATAGAGTTGTAATTCCTTTATTAATTAAGTTCCCCTGAAAGCGTTTCTCAATTATAACACGTGTGTGTGCTGTATCACGGTGAAGTGATTAGAATATTGTGTAAACTAGACACCTAGTGATTAACTAATTAAGTGATTAGCTCTGGGTTGTTATCATATTGTTGTTGTTAATTAACTACTGCGGCAAGTACATTTGTCAGCGTAGTGTTAATACAGATTCCAAAGTGTATTGTGTTTTGTTGTGTTTTCTAGTGAACTAAACGTGCTATATATATATATATATATATATTTATATAAGATCTTATCTCTGATTATACCTAGAGCCGAGCTACTCGGGTATTAGACTGCCCGATACAGAGAGATCTAATAGATATACAGTTAGGAGAGATATTTGGATAATCGTGTTTTATTCAGTTACGGGTATTATAGGATCCCCGTGACAATGCTTGAGAAGAAGTAAGGTAACATTTGGTACCGGCCCTTGACTTGTTGTGAGTAGTATATTAACCTCATGTCGTAATTAACGTAACAACAATGTCCCGGTAAATATTGTGATAGACTGTCAGTAACATGTCTTATGAACTTTTCACAGGATTGATCGGAGTAGAAAAAAACTAAATATTCATTCAAATTCATAACGTGTAGGGGAATATTTATTTGTAGAAACAGAAACGTTACGTCAAACATTTCTGCGGTCTTAATACGTTACGAGAGGTTTCTACGTGTAAAATGGCTTTTACAACATGAATATAAACGTGCTCTTCGGTCGATGTTTACACAATAAGTATATATGAAATGTGTATGTTTGTGTGAGCTGTCTGTCATAAAATAGTGGTATGATCTTTATTGAATACGAACTCAGCGAGGAATAAACTAATGTTTGTAATATAACTGTGCTTTTAAAACGCATGTAGCACGTCACATACTAAGCATAGTAGCCACATAAAGGCGGCAGAATAAGGGAGGGGTTGGAAGGAAAGTTGAGAAATAGGGGTGACGAATAGATGGATGGGGTAACATTTGCTTAAACATGTTTCGACTTGTATTGCAAAGTTTGTAAGTAAACTTCAGTTTGTGTACGTGTACGTGTCGCTATTCATACAGGTAGTACTAAACCAAATAACATCCGGCTGGGTCAATGTTCGACGTGCACCCAACGTTTGATAGAAAAGTTAACACGACCAGTTCTGTCACTGGTGATAAATGTGAGTGTGTTTGCTGTAAAAAACCCCAACCCCAAAACATTAGTTTCATCTGAGGAAAAAAAATGTATGCAATTTTATTTCATCTAGTACCATTGTGTCAAGTAGCCTTATGCTTGAAACATGTATGGGGTACCTGTAGAAAAAAGTACTTGAATTTTGTGCGGAACAAGGGTAGTCATAGAATCTACACGTTATCTCTGAAATCAGCAGCTTAACCCCAAAATATTTTCTGATGTACTTTAAGGGTGAGGGATGGTAGTATTTATATCCGTGGTGTTTATGTCGATTGATACGCTGCAGATAGGAGTTGTAGCAACATATATATATTACTATTGTCGTCTGTGGGATTTTATTTGATGGTATACACCCCACAATACACGTACACGTACCAATTGGGAATTGCAGTCTCTTTTATTGTGAACATAAACTCGACTAATCCCTTAAGTGCTGATGTGAAAAAAAAAACCCCAACCTCGTATGCCACAATCTATGTAATTAGTAAATTGATATTGAGCTGATTTCTTCCTTATAATACTAAATATACTACATACACAATTGAAGATAGCATTGCTCATATTGTAAATAGCAAACACTGTGATGGTAGTTTCATATTTTATCAATAGTCTTTGCACCAGTTTCGTAGATCTAGTCTGGATTCTAGACGGACATTATTTTGTAGGGGATGTGTAAGGAAACAATTTGCGGATTCACAAAGATATTTAATTACTTTCTACATGTATGCGGATCTTCTTCAAACTATTTATTCATCATTTAGTGCGAATCATAGCCGTTCTAGAGATTTTGTTTTTCAAATAAGTGCTGAAAATAATCTAGATACATTCTACGTTTAGTGATGTATGCTCAAAATACCATAATCCTATTTTTGACATCATAGAACGTGTTACACTTTGCTCAAAACTGTTTAAGAATAGTAGTACTGGCATAAATTACTTCCACTGGCAGTATTGCTTGTGAATTAAAGTTAAAGTTTGTTTTGTTTAACAACACTACTAGCGCACATTGCTTTATTAATCATCGGCTACTGGATGTCAAACATTTGGTAATTTTGACATATAGTCTTACCCGCTACATTTTTTCATTACTAGCAAGAGATCTTTTATATGCATCATGCCACAGACAGGATAGCACATAGCATGATCTTTGATATACCAGTCGTGGTGTATTGCTTGTGAGAATCACCCTGTTATCTCAGGTACAGCGATGACTTCATACAGACGGTCCATGGTTCGAATCCTCTCAGTGGAAGTTGACATACCCCTCTTTACATCGGCAGAAAATGTAACAGATACATCAACATCCCATGATGTGATTTGAACCAGGGACTTTCTCTGTAAGAGTTTCGCGTCCTACGATTTGAGTTAATTTAGAGCATTAGACTGGTATATACATATAGACAATCTCTAGTTTAAACCCCGTGAGTGGAGGTTGATGTATATGGTAAGAGAAATCAACACCGTGACACGTTCAACCAATAACACAAAGACTGGTATATACATATAGACAATCTCTAGTTTAAACCCCGTGAGTGGAGGTTGATGTATATGGTAAGAGAAATCAACACCGTGACACGTTCAACCAACAACACAAAGACTGGTATATACATATAGACAATCTCTAGTTTAAATCCCGTGAGTGGAGGTTGATGTATATGGTAAGAGAAATCAACACCGTGACACGTTCAACCAATAACACAAAGACTGGTATATACATATAGACAATCTCTAGTTTAAATCCCGTGAGTGGAGGTTGATGTATATGGTAAGAGAAATCAACACCGTGACACGTTCAACCAATAACACAAAGACTGGTATATACATATAGACAATCTCTAGTTTAAATCCCGTGAGTGGAGGTTGATGTATATGGTAAGAGAAATCAACACCATGACACGTTCAACCAACAACACAAAGACTGATATATACATATAGACAATCTCTAGTTTAAATCCCGTGAGTGGAGGTTGATGTATATGGTATCAACACCGTGACACGTTCAACCAACAACACAAAGACTGGTATATACATATAGACAATCTCTAGTTTAAACCCCGTGAGTGGAGTTTGATGTATATGGTAAGAGAAATCAACACCGTGACACGTTCATCCAACAACACAAAGACTGGTATATACATATAGACAATCTCTAGTTTAAATCCCGTGAGTGGAGGTTGATGTATATGGTAAGAGAAATCAACACCGTGACACGTTCAACCAACAACACAAAGACTGGTATATACATATAGACAATCTCTAGTTTAAACCCCGTGAGTGGAGGTTGATGTATATGGTAAGAGAAATCAACACTGTGACACGTTCAACCAACAACACAAAGACTGGTATATACATATAGACAATCTCTAGTTTAAACCCCGTGAGTGGAGGTTGGTGTATATGGTAAGAGAAATAAACACCGTGACACGTTCAACCAATAACACAAAGACTGGTATATACATATAGACAATCTCTAGTTTAAATCCCGTGAGTGGAGGTTGATGTATATGGTAAGAGAAATCAACACCGTGAAACGTTCAACCAACAACACAAAGACTGGTATATACATATAGACAATCTCTAGTTTAAATCCCGTGAGTGGAGGTTGATGTATATGGTAAGAGAAATCAACACTGTGACACGTTCAACCAATAACACAAAGAAAAGACTAAACGGAAGAGAAACAGAAGAAAACAAAAACGAAGTAAAACATTTTAACTGGCCAAATATCTCTTATAAGGGCTATTCTAAAATGAGCACATGAGGAAAGGGGAGTAAACGGGGTTTTGTTCTCTAATTAGAACCACCCATAGACTCAAATTAATTAATTTACATTCATTTTGCACCTTATTTGCCCACCGACGAAAGTATGGGAAACAACATCAAGAAGTAGCAATCGATGCAAAATAAAAAGAAGAAAAAACAGAGAAAAAACAGAAGAAGAAGAAGCAGCATACTTTTTCCTTAATTGATCTCTACTTTCCCACCTCCCTACCCTTGTGGTACTTTCTGGATCTGCCCTTAAAAGAAATAAAGTGGACGCACCAGGTTTTAAGTTGCACTTCAATTTTCCTTGTCATTATCACAACATCCGCTCTTGTAGAAATGTCTTCCTCAAGTTTTCAAAGAACACAAATGCATGTTTTTTCTTCTTCTTCGTCTCACTTTCTTTTTTTTAGTATGCGCTATTTTCCGTGACTCTGAAGGCTAATAAATTATTTTCTTCGAGATATTGATTGCTTGTAGTCTAGTCGTAAATTACCACGCTAATTATGGTCACATAGAATTGTGAGATGAACGTGCTGAACGCGGGACACGTTCACACATAATTAAACAAGGAGAGGGATTTTTCTCTCCTTTCGTTTCTTTTGTCTTATTTTAATTTTTTTGTCTATGCTGTTAAAAGCCTGTCAGCTATGGAATAAAGGAAGAAAAGAAAGGAATATTTGGTTTGACATCTCTCAGTTTATTTCAAACTCCAACTACAGCTATTTGGCGTCTCTGGTTATTTGTGTGGAAGATTTGGAGAAAATGTTCTGATGTATTTCTCATATCTCTAAAATGGTATTTCCTATACATTGATATGGTACCGGGCTTTTACATGTTCCACTGAATGATATTACTAATTAACAAGCTTTTTTTTCTTGTCCCGTGTGCTGCTTCTTGGTGTTCTGATGCTCATGTCGTCAATGATGATGGACATGTTGTTCTGATAAGCGTATAGCTTAAATCAATACAATCATTGAATTATAGTGCCATGTCCATAAACGATTATACATACAGAGTGAAAGCTTGTTTTAAATTGAACTTCCATTTCCATTATCCCAAAGAATTTTGTTTATTTGCATTAGAACCAGAACGTTACAGCACAACACACACACTATTTTACAGTAAAAACTTGTTAAAATATAAAATCCTATTTAACATAAACACAAACCACGCATATATTCACTGGCTATATGTAGTGGAATGTATTAGGTAACACCCACCCAAGCGCAATTATACTGATATTATGAACTCCAATGGAAATGCACCAGTCAGATTTGTAGATGTAAAAACGATATGAGATGAAGAAATAATACATTTAACTGATGTTGTATACATTGATTTCTTACACACCCGTTGGAGAGAACATCATGCATTAGTTTTGATAACACATGGTTTGTTTACACATGTACGTGTGTTAACAATATCAAGACATACGACTGGCTGCTCCTAGATTATAACCATTATAAACAACACGGTGGAAATAGTTTACACTGTCACGTATAATTAACCCAACAATCATGTGTCTGTGACACGTAAGTCAGCTACAAGTGCAACGGCCGTAAATAACTTTTAGTCGAAAAAAATGTTTAAAAAATTGCTTAAAACCTGGTTTTTGAGGGTATGTAAGAAATAGAATAATACATTCGTGTTCGTTAGATACTATTTATCTCACAACTCCTTCTTTAAAAACCTATCAAACTCGCTTTCGTTCGTTAGATACATTTTAAAACAACTCGTTGTGAGATAAATGGTATGTGACGGCCACTCGTGTATTATTATCTATGTATTCTGGTAGGCAATACAATAACCACAAATTGTATATACAATGTTTAGGATTATTGTGTTTTATAGCAGCCTCAGACATGCGATAGCAATAACAACGACAATTATTGGGTTGTGCGTTTTGAGTGGAGTTCAGTATACTTCATTGTACACGATGGCGTAGCTAGCATCAGGCAGACGAGGCGCTTGCCTCGTCCGGAATTTCGACAGATTTATTTTATTTTTCCCATGACACTAATATTTATTTTACAGGTCTGGGTTTGCCTCGGCGGTTTTTTTTTCCTCTCTGGCTACGCCTCAGGTACACTGTCATATAACCAGGAAGTACGTCATCGGCATTATTACCCAAGGCATGTCTAGCCCCGTGTTCAGCGATAGCGAGCCTTGCTAACGTTTGCAAACTACTTTGATTGGTTCCCGAAGTGATCATTCGTTTCAACGAGAAGCGTAAAAACTAGTCTTGCAAACGTTTGGTTGAACTTAGCCCAGGAAACCGAGTCCCGGCGGTCGCTCACTAAATTGGTTTTTGCGCCTAATGTTAAATATGTGTGATGCGACAGAATACCATGGTGCCAGTCAAATTGTTCGTGAGCGCTCACCCTTCTGAACACGTCGCTAAAGGATGTCTAGGAGGCCAAGTGCTTACGGACTCTCACTAAACTGGTTTTTGCGTCTAATGTTATAGGCTAAGATGCGACGAAAACCAGTCAAAATAACTGCAAACGCTCACATTCCTAAACACGGAACTAATCTGAGGGCGAGACAGGGGCGGAACGTAGCCCAAGTGGAAGCACTCGTTTGATGTGTGGTCGGTTTAGGATCGATCCCCGTCGGTGGGTACATTGGGCTATTTCTGATTCCAGCTAGTGCTCCACAACTGGTGTAACAAAGTCTGTGGTATGTTTGTGCACCACGACTGGTATATCAAAGGCCGTGGTATATGGTATCCTATTTGTGGAATGGTGCATATAAAAGATCCCTTGCTGCTAAAGGGAAAGAGTAGCTCATTGCATGGCCGCAACGGGTTTCCTCTTACCTTATCTGTGTGGAACGTTAATCAAATGTCGGACACCATGCCCCGTGCTTATAAACCTTAAAGTCTAGACTTTAATAAAGTCCAGACTTTAACGTCATGGCAACGCCATTAAAATAGCATTACGTTAAAGTCTGGACTTTATTAAAGTCTAGACTTTAAGTTTTATAAGCACGTGCCCATATAACCGTAATTAAAATGTGTTGATTGTGTCCTTAGCTAAAACATTGCTTCCTTCGTTTATGAGGGCGAGGCAGTTTCTCGACTACCTATTATTTGTGCTATACACAAAAGAAACAGCGTGACAGTTTGTTAGGTAAAATGTATTGCTTTTACGAGCCATAAACTGAAATATACGTGTACCTTCCACCCTTGCGTCATAACTCCTTTAACCGCTTCGACTTCAGCAGAGATTAATAAAGTATAGTCTTTCATGTTAAATGACTCTAAGATTCGTAGAGAAATGTCAGATACATGCTTCGTTACGTCCAATTTGTTCTTGCAACGCTCGGAGCAATATATATCACGGGAAATCGAGACAAATAAGACGTCCGCCAAGATGTACGTTCGCTGGAAAAATACCGACTTTTGCCGACATTTGCCGACATTTTGCCTTCGCGGCTTGGTTTTTATATCGTCTGATTTCTCGAAGCACTTGTGTCTTGGAGTTAATGATTTGCAGGTGTATGTCGGATATAATAAACATGTATTACAGACAATCGAGTCGAGACATAACAGAGTGATGAAAACGTTCTCTCTGTGGTGTGCTGATTGATGCTAGGGGTAATTGGCAGGCGGGCGCAGAGCAAATAAAGTGAAGAAAGGTTCGCTACCCTTTCCTAGATCAAACGCTGAGTAATCAGCAGACGAGAGATTCCCTCTTAATTGTGTTTTCACTTGTTTAACAGTTAACCCATTTTAGAAGTAATATTCTCAAAGACCAGTGATGTGTTTTTCTTCAAAGAACTTTGTTTTGTTACTTTACGTTACAAAAAAATGGATTTTACAATTAGAATGGGATGTTTAGGTTTTCAGTGTTCGAACTCAACACTTGTCCGTTTGTCCCGACAAGTGAAAATTTGCTTGGACAAGCAAAATGTACCTCACTGGTTGTCCAGGTGACAACTGAAAATGTTCAATGCAGTTTCATTTTGAGCAATCAAAATTAATGTCATTGCACTTGAATAAAACTAACAATTGATTTGGACAAGTGAAAGTCTTGGCAGACAAGTAGATTTCTATATATATATTTGCCCGGTGGACTAGTGGAAATTTCTGCTTATTTCTATGATTGGGTTTTAGTATTATGCAAAGACTTCTAAGCCTATATAAAAAAAAATCAGTTTTATAATTGTAATAGGATGCTTGGTATTTCGGTATAATGTAACGTGTTTAGAGGCTACCAAAGTCGGTTTTTCAATTGGTACAGGGTGTTTGGTCTTTAGTATAATCCGCTGGCTTCTGAGGCTAGTTTTACGATTACTGGAAAAGGATGTTTAGTTTTTAGTATATGCAAACACTTCTGAAGCTCAAAGAGAAAAAATACATTAAAAAACTAATTATTATTATTATGAGTAACCGTCAAGGTAGACAAATACAAGTCGCAGGATGCGCCCAAGACAGACGTGCTTGAACCTTCAGTAAGTCCAATAGTTCATCGATTGATTGTCAGTTGTACCTGGATTGTTACTGTAATTGATATAGGGACACACGTGACTAAATGGAGAACTACCAAACCAAACCAAACCAAACCAAAACGTCCAACTGCCTTGGTTGATCAACAGCTGTCTTCTTCCCGTTATCAAAATAGATACTTAACTTATCCAATTTAATCGTAATTTGTCTTACGAGATTAAAAATCAATATGGTTTTGTATAAGTTTTATCATTGTTCATTATGTACAGAGTAATATTTCATTTCATCATATAAATATATTTAATATGTAAGTTTAATCGTAGAAATATTTTATTAGTCGGAAACATCTTACAATGCAGCAATCTCAGGAAAGTCCCTTTAACTCATTCGGATTTTGTAGGATTGATCTCCGTCAGTGGGCTCACTGGGCTATTTTACCGTCCAGCCAGTGCTCTATAACTGTTGTAACAATGGCCATGACATGTGCTATCCTATCTGCATGATGGTGTATAAATATATATATATATATATATCTTGCTGCTAATCGACATTAGTAGATTTTGGTGTGGTGGCAACGAATGTTTTCTTTCATTATTTGTGAGATCCTTAAGCTACGATTCCATTAATGCGTTTGCAGTATGCGTTAGCGTTTGCATTAAAATTAGAACAGGTTGAAATATGTATGATTGTTTCCATTAATGCATTTGCGGTTGCGATGCGTTTGCGTTATGCGGTTGCGTTACTTTTCAATCACTTCATGCAGCGATTGAAACGGACGGAGGAAGTGACGTCTTGAGCGGCGCTATATAACAGCAAATGAATATAAAATAACTGGTTACTGTTTTAAAATAGTGACTTTATCCTGTGAAGGTTAGAATGGAGAATGCCGCGAGGCTTTGCCAAGCGACATTCGCCGTTCGTTCTAAGGAAAACACCGATATTTTAAGACAGTAACCAGCTATTTTATTTATTCTGCAAACCACATAAAAAGAATAATAATATCATGAAATGAGGCGATTATATTTCATAAATTTACTGTTTTCAGAGTAGTATGTCCACATCTGTTACATGCCTTGTCGCCTAGAATATCCATACATCAAAACAAAATAGTTCTTAACATCCAATTTATTTATTATGTTTAAAATAAGAATTGTCTTCAAAACAGTTTTAAAAGTTAAAACAATCAATTGGAAATAAAACAATAAGTAACTTTGAACAATGCAACACTCGTGTATGGTGTCGGGCATATGGTTAAGGACCACACAGATAAAACCAGCTGTGGCCACTTCATGGGCTACTCTTTTCGATTAGCAGCAAGGGATGGTTTATATGCACTATCCCATAGACAAGACAGCATATACCACGGCATTTGATGTACCAGTCGTGGTGCACTGGCTGGAGCGAGAAACAGCCCAATGGGCCCACCGACGGGGATCGATCCCAGACTGACCGCGCATCGAGCGAGCGCTTTACCACTGGGCTACGTCCCGGCCCTAGCTATTGATCTAATTACCATATATTTGTTTTCCTTTTGTTTTTCATCATATCTTGAAAATACATATACATGTAGTTAAAGTTTGTTTTGTTTTTCATCATATCTTGAAAATACATATACATGTAGTTAACGTTTGTTTTGTTTTTCATCATATCTTGAAAATACATATACATGTAGTTAAAGTTTGTTTTGTTTAACGACACCATTAGAGCACATTGATCTATTAATCATCCGCTATTGGATGTCAACTATTTGGTAATTCTGACATTTAGTCTTTGAAAAGATACCTGCTAAATGTGTTCATTAGTAGCAAGGGATCTTTTATATGCATCATACCACAGACAGGATAGCACATACCACGGCCTTTGATATACCAGTCGTGGTGCACTGGCTGTTACGAGAAATAGCACAAATGGGCCCACTGACGGGGATCGATCCCAGACCGACGGTACATCAATACATATAGAGATTGCAGGATAAAAGTAGAGTAGAGTTCCTCTTTAAATAGAACATATCTTCCTTCTTCCAATGGGATTTTAATAATAAAAAATTGTATTGTCATATTTGTGTTGGGGTGTCGTTAACAAACAATGCTTCCCTTTCCACTTGTTTAATCCACATTTGACATGATTCCACTTTCATTTCGTAATCCTACAGAGTTTGCCACACGATGAGTAATTATTCATACCGTATGAGCGCATACATATTACATGATTTTTGTGTGTGTGTGTAGCATTAAAGCGCATTTGGTGTTTAATGTGGTTACTCAGCGCGTTCCCCATTGCGCAAGTTCAAAGATTTGTGTTTATTCACTGGCAGCCACTGGGAGTTTGTTCCGAGTGTTTTCAATCATTGTCCATACAGGCATGCTGATGCCAGGAAAACCAATTTTGTTATTAGGGGTACGGGGAAAACCGGTTTTGTCCGGAATCGCCATATTAATATTATAAAGTACATTTAAAAACCACAATTAGTGGCATTGGAATACGGGATTTATAATTATATACATCAGGAAAGTGATGTATTGTCTTTAAAACAGAGAAATTCTTTGCAATAGTTCACGATCATACGCACGATTATTCAATTTTGACTGTGCTTATTTATCGTGCAGTAATCAATTGCAAGTCTCAATTTTAAGTAATCTCTGTTGGAATGAATGAATGAATGAATGTTTAACGACACCCCAGCACGAAAAATACATCGGCTATTGGGTGTCAAACTATGGTAATGCAAATAAATAAAATAAATCAACATCAATATAAAAATTCAAGACTTAAACAAAAACAGTGTAAAGAACTGTGCAAAAACACAAATATCACAGAATTTTACAGATACTGAATTTTACTCAACTTCAATTTTGTGCTGTATTGGCCATTCTCAAAGAGAATGTTACACCCCTGCACCTCGGTGAGGTTACAGCACACGCAGGGGTAATCTCTGTTGGAGACCCCTTGCTAATAATGGGAAAATGTAGCGGCTTTTAGTGAAAATTACCAAATGTTTGATATCCAATAGCCGATGATTAATAAATCAATGTGCTCTAGTGGTGTCGTTAAACAAAAGACACTTTAACTTTTAACTGTTGGAGACAAAAATGATTACAATAGGTGGTATATCATAAGATTGTGTAAGAAATATTACGTATAGTTTCTTGCTTAAATTATCACCGGCCTCGGTGGTGTCGCGGTTAAGCCCAAGGGGGCCACCGACGGGGATTGATCCTAAACCGACCGCGCCTCAAGCGAGCTTTGTACCTCTGGGCTACGTCCCACCCCCAAATCGAATGTGTTCTAGATCATCCTGGTGGTTGTCATTGGGCTATTTCTCGTTCCAGCCAGTGCACCACGACTGGTGTATCAAAGGCCGTGGTATGTGCTATCCTGTCTGTGGGATGGTGCATATAAAAGATCCCTTGCTACTAATCGTTTTGTATTTGTGGGGTTTTTTGGGGGGAGGATAATTTTGTTAGGTATGTTTGCACAGAAGTATTATTTAGTAATTATTAATTAAAGATACATTTTATTCGTATTTCTTTTTAGAATACGATTTTGAAGTAAATTTTCAACAAAAGTTCAACCGGAATAAATATATCTTGGCATTACGTGCGAAACTAGGAAAGTTAAAAGTTTGTTTTGTTTAACGACACCACTAGAAACACATTGATTTATTAATCATCGGCTATTGGATGTCAAACATATGGTAATTTGTGACACAGTCTTAGAGAGGAAACCCGCTACATGCTTCCATTAGTAGCAAGGGATCTTTTATATGCACCATCCACCAGACAGGATATCACATACCACAACTTTTGATATAACAGTCCTGGTGCACTTGACAAACTAGGAAAGATGTATATACTAGATAGAACATGTAATGGTGTTTTTTCGAATACAATTTTATGCCAATAAGTGATATGGTTTTCACACATCACTCGTTGACATAAAAATCGTATTCGCAAAAAAACACCCATGAAATAGCCTCTATATAATGATCATACACTGTTTCAGACGGGCTGTCTCGGAATAATCCGTCGCTGATTCAACGCTATGTGGTTTGCGAGTTTGATCCCATAAACATTCCTTTAATCTACGTCGATCAGCGTCAGTGTGTGTCCATCACCGACGTGTTATAGATTGTGGTGTGGGTAGGGGTCACTTATGGCATTATTCTATCAGACAACTGTTATAGATTGTGGTGTGGGTAGGGGTCACTTATGGCATTCTTCTATCGGACAACTGTTATAGATTGTGGTGTGGGTAGGGGTCACTTATGGCATTCTTCTATCAGACAACTGTTAAAGGCGCAGACCTTGGGTTACAGCCTGTGATAATGGGCACTAAGTTTAGGTACTATACAAACCTTAAAGACACATTTAGATAAGGTTATAACAGAGAGAAGCTAAATTCTGATGTTTAAACAAGGAAACGCCATTTAAAAATAACCAGAGCTTGTCTCGATAACCGTTACTTCTCAGACGAACGTGCGTTTTTAGAATTATGAAAACTGCATTTTGGGTATTACAAAAACCTGGATGACCAGAACCACTTCAGGTGTACGAAAATTAAATTAATCTTCTAAATAATAAAATGTAAATATTTCTAATTTAAATTATCAAAAACTGCTTTAATAGTGAAAAGAAAGTACGTTATAATGTTTAAAAACTAGGCTATGTGACTTTAAAGCACGCCTGTCGTTGACACAACCTCTGATTTCGCCAAAGAATTCTGCCCACGACAAGTACAGATTGAATGGATACCAGCTGCAGTAGTCACGTGTCTGTGTCTGTGCGAGACCTACATTAATTGAGATAGTAGCCAATGAAATCGAAGAATGGCGTGTTACAGGAGCAAAACAAAATTTGCCGATGAATTCGGAATATATACTTAAAAAAACATGGGCCAACTTTAGATTCCTGCCTTGCACTGACACATGTTTTGCAATCAGTGTTACTGAATTTTAATTGGACCTAAAAACACGGAAAATAAATAAAAAGCGAAAAAAAAAAAATGAAAAAAAAAAATAATAAAAAAAATAACTAAACAAAAAACCAGAGCCTTTTACCAGTTCTGCGTTCAGCGACAGCTACTAACGCCAAGGCTCGCGAACGGCTTGATTTGTTTTCGATGTGGTCATTTGGTTTACGGTAAAGTGCATAAATGTAAATGACAAAAAAATAACTGTTACCGAAACCAACATGGTATCTCTGGAAAAGACAGAGTCAAAGGGGTATTGTAACAAGGTTGTGACAGATTTCACGATTGCTGGCACATGCTTTATTAATAACTAGACAGTTACGCCTTAGTTTAGTGAACGTTTTTCTCTTCCTTCTGGCTCAACTTAGCTTAGACCATCATGTTCTTTGTCTCAAAACGTAGTTCTTTTTGTTTTCCATTTCAGGTAATATGGCGCCGTAAGTCGGACCCGAACCCACTGACTATCGGGAGGCGGACGTTCGTGGAGGACACGCGGGTGCTGGTGGAGCACGCACCCCTCCAGAGAGAGTGGAATCTGCTGATCAAGCACGTGCGCATCGATGACGCCGGAATGTACGAGTGTCAAGTGAGCTCACGTCACAAACGTCTCCGCTGGTTGGTCAGACTGAACGTCATACGTAAGTTTCGTCTTACTTCTATATAGTCGTGTCTGTATCTGTATCTGCCATCTCTCTCTCTCTCTCTCTCTCTCTCTCTCTCTCTCTCTCTCTCTCTCTCTCTCTCTCTCTCTCTCTCTCTCTCTCTCTCACACACACGCACACACGTGGACTAATATAAAAGATCCCATGCTACTTGCTAATTGTCCCCTTAATTTTGTTCTGTCCCGGAGCAAGTCATTGGCTGTCCAGAGACAGGCCCCGGGACGGACATGCTCGAAACTCTAGTGGTATATGAGCATGTTAAAATTATTCGCACTCGCACGCACCCATGCTACTAATGGAAAAATGTAGCGGGTTTCCTCTGTAAGACTGTGTCAAAATTACCATAATATGTGTGACATCCAATAGCCGATGATTAATAAATCAATGTGCTCTAGAAGTGGCGTTAAACAAAACAAACTTTCTTCTTTTTCTATATCGGGGGCGTCTAAAAACTTGCTCTGTAAAAAGAAAACAAAAGAGAGAAAAAAAAAGAAAACCCAACAAAACCATGAATGACTAATAGAAGACTGTAGTAGTTGATAAATTCCATACACTACCCACGCCCCAGTAATAATCCCTGTGTTTTACTATTAACCCAGCTATGCACTTAACGCGGCAGACCAGTGGCTGGCGCATTGCAGATCCTTATCACCGTGGTAAACGCTTAACATTTTGAAAACTAGCCGGGAACATGATGGGACGGAAGTGGTTGCCCCAGAGCGCAATTGGAGAAAAATATGCAGACTGGAAATCAAAGGGACCGAGTTGTTATTGTAATGTAAACTAATCGAATGTCACGACCTCCGGTGTATTAGTCCTAACAACCGTCACATTGAAATGTATATATATGTATATATAGGGTGTGTGTGTGTGTGTGTGTGTGTGTGTGTGTGTGTGTGTGTGTGTGTGTGTGTGTGTGTGTATATATCACCAAGACAACTTTCATTGCTGACAATGTTACCATTGTTAAAGTGAAGGGGCAATAAAAAAAAGAATCATGGTATAATAATAATATTATTATTATATTACTATATTATAGTGTCTTAAGGTCACATTTTAACCGAAGAAATCACCCCCCCCCCTCCCAAAAAACCCAAAAAAAAAACAAAAAAAAACCCAAACAAAAACAACAACAACAACAAAAAAAACCCCAAAAACCCAATAAACAAAACCAACAACAAAAAACCAACAAAAACAACCAAAAAACCCAACGAAAAACCACCCAACAACAACCACCACCCAACAACAAACAGAAAACTATACAGCAAATATATGAATATGAATTTTGGGGGAACTGATAATATTTCTTCATAGTGAACTCATAGATTACGATGATTTTACGATTTCTTTGGCTAAGATTGCTTCGCAAATACAAGCCCAAGACCCCGTTCCACTAAAGAATTTTAGATAAGGTTAATTGTAGTCTCTTAAGGTGAGTTTTACAACTGGCACCGTAAACTCTACAGCCGTTCCACAAAACAACCTTACGGTAGTCGTAAGTGTCCCTTTAATGATTAAAATTATCATTGCGAACAAGTGCGAATTAATTAAATAATAAATTGATTACCGACTTTTTGGAACATCTTGGATGTATTCATTAGTATCACACATCCATGAAGTAAAATTATCAGTTTATTTGCTAAGCGATAATTGCCGAATGCATAAGATATGAGAGTTATCTCCCTTATTTTCGTGTGAAGGTCGTATGCCCTAGATTGTTTTTCATCGAACGCCGAGTCATAAAAGGTATTTGGTATAATATTAGAACCTTCTTAGAAAATGACCAAATCATCATCTAACTGCCATTTGACATCTACGTTAGTGGCTTACAACTGTCTCGTACCAAATGTACATTTTTCACTGAAATTTACGACGATAGTAAGCTACGCCGCATCGTGGAACGGGCTGGCGATCGTAGACAAAAGTTAAGATCGCGATGGTAGGTATTTACGACGATAGTAAGCTACGCCGCATCGTGGAACGGGCTGGCGATCGTAGAAAAAAGTTAAGATCGCGATGGTAGGTATTTACGACGATAGTAAGCTACGCCGCATCGTGGAACGGGCTGGCGATCGTAGAAAAAAGTTAAGATCGCGATGGTAGGTATTTACGACGATAGTAGTGGTAAGCTCGCTTTGTGGGACGGGTCCCATATCTGCAGTTACTGTTACTATATTGCTGAATGTTGGATGCACTTCTAACGTAGACGCAAAGTCCATCTGTCCGTAGTCCGTGTACGTGTACGTGTACGTCATCTGTAATGTAAAAATAATATAAAATTAAAATGACAAATGTCGAATTAAATATGTCGGGGTAAAGCGTCCGCCTGATGCGCGGTCGGTCTAGGATCGACCTCCGTCGGTGGACCCATTGAGCTATATCTCATTCCACCCAGTACACTACGACTGATATATCAAAGGCTGTGGCATGTGCTATCCTGTCTGTGGGATGGTTCCTATAAAAGATGCCTTGCTACTAATGGAAAAATGTAGCTGGTTTCCTCTCTAAGACTATATGTCAAAATTACTAAATGTTTGGCATGCAATAGCAGATGATTAATAAATCAACATGCATTACATTATTGTTAAACGAAACAAACTTTATTTATGTATACTATTTTGTCTGACTATTTGAGTCTTAATTATAAAGATACTATTAGATAGAAGCACTAAAATGACGTCAAAAGCACGCCACGACCACGAGTTAATATAATTCAAGTACTATCGTTTCATTCTGCAGTGTGCCAAGACTTGGCTTATTTCCGGAAGTCTCTGATTTGGGGTAGTGCAACCATAAGTATTTGCAGATTGGTTTGATAAGCTTTCAGAAAAAATTAAAGAGAGAGGAGGATTTAAGTTTTCTTTCAATGTAGTCTGGTGTAATTCTGGCGTCTTCTATAATGGCAGAGGTAAACCTCTGATGATAATTCGTTTTCTGAAAGTCTGCAATTCCATTAGCAGCCAACATTGGTGCGGCTTCGGTGTCACTGCGATCATCGCTTTTATTACTAAAGGTACGTTAGCACTGCACGACTTGCAGTACTATCTATAACTTGCAAAATTTCTCTCCGATTGCTAGTAATGACAGGGATCACAGGAGAGGCCATAAACGTTGCAAGTGACCAATTAACCCGGACTAATTGCAGAACATTTGACCCCTGACCCGTCTCGCAAGCTTACGAATTAATAGCCAGCCAAGTACATTTTTAAAATTGCATCTGTTGCCGTGTATAATTACCATTACCGTGTATAATTACCATTACCGTGTATAATTAAGATCTCGAAATAGTTTCATGGATGTTACGTTTTGTACACGCCCGCCCCAAATTCTATATGTAGCAAACATATAACGTATTTTTACGACATTATAAGCTATATTTATATACTATTGATGAAATATCATATTTACTAATTTTCACAATTATATTATATCTGTATCACTACCAGTATTATAATTATACTATTTTTGCTCCTGTAAACCATGTCTTACCATCCTACCATTGAACACGTCCTCATATGCCGTAGAATACGGCCTGAGTGTAATAAATGTTTGTGTTGTCTTGCCAAGGAGTCTCGAAGCCTTCTCATAAAAGATGTTACAAATGTATGGGTCGAGTGGCAGTCCTCACTTTAATTTGGAAGATATAAATTTTGTTTGTACACATATGGGAGGTTTCGGACACAAATACATAATGTTTATTTAACAATACCTCAGCACGTTCTAGTATACTGGTAATTGCTTTCTAACATACATGTAGTTACGATTCTAACGACACTTGCTTTAGAACCCGTTGTCATGACGTAGGTGATGAAAACACCTTTTCATCATGTAGGCTGCTCTTCAAATGTCCGCAAGGAGGTCTTACATGTGCATTTGCACATAAATAGGTAACACCTGTCAAGGCCTTTGGTATACCAGTCGTTGAGCAATCGTGGACGAGAAGAAACCCTCGCTGGTGTACCTCTGCTGTTCTGTCTGTCGAAAAGGCTTTACAATGCTTGACGTGTCTGATACCCCAAAATCCCAACCCAAAAACCATTCCCCCCAAAACCAACAAAAACCCCCAAACAAAACAAACTAAAAAGAAAAGAAAACACCCTAAAGAAAACAAACAACAAACAAACAGAAAAACAAAACAAAACAAAACAAATAAACAACAAAACAAACACACAAACAAACAACAACAAAACCTCGACCACCTTAAAAATCGTTATTAACACTTATGCCGTGAGGTGACACCTTAATGGTCTTTAACGTTTCCATGTTGATGTTTCTAAAACTGTCCAGGCATTTAGGCTAGTTATCCGGTTCTATCTTGCGTTATCATTCGGGGAATTAATACTGGCATAAAGTTTATATTACATTAATCATCGTTAGTTTGCCACTAATTTTTTTTTTTTTTTTTTTTAACAAATCGCGATAATCTTTCAGAAGTGGAATGGCAGTTTTAAGAAAAAAGTTGATAACTGTGAACGACCCTTCAAATAAAGTTATAAAGTTTGTTTTGTTTAACGCCACCACTAGAGCACATTGATTTGTTTATCATCGTCTGCTGGATGTCAGACTCGCAGTCTTAGAGAAAACCCGATTAATTTCTCCATTAGCAGCAGGTGATCTTTAATGTGTACTTTCCTACAGACAGGGCAGCACATACCACGGTTACGACAAAAACCAAATCAGAGAATGGGTTCACTGAGGAGGTTCGACCCTTCCACATAGCATCTTTGGTGAGCGCCCTACCGACTGAGTTATAGTCCAGTAATACTAGAAAACATCTTTGGCGAGCGCCCTACCGACTGAGTTATAGTCCAGTAATACTAGAAAACATCTTTGGCGAGCGCCCTACCGACTTAGTTATAGTCCAGTAATACTAGAAAACATCTTTGGCGAGCGCCCTACCGACTGAGTTATAGTCCAGTAATACTACAAAGCATCTTTGGCGAGCGCCCTACCGACTGAGCTGCTCTATAATTCCTTTATTTAACGATACACTCAACACGTTAGTTGACATCTGAAATATGGTTACGGACGACACATATAATTAGAAAGGACTCCCGCTATCGCCACTCCATAGACTATTGATTTCGATCAGCAACGAGGAATAATACTAGAGCTCGTACAGCTCAGGTCAGGTCAGGTCAGAGAGTTTAACGTGCACATTCAGGAACAAGCTGTTGTAGCGCACGCCTGTACTGGGCACAGGTGCCGGCCTCGGTCTGCTCCTTCGTCCAGGACAGGAAACGGGTGGGGTGGGTTGGAGGGGGGGGGGGGGGGGGCGCCTGCAAGGGAGCACCAGCAGTCCGACCAGGGCTGGTAACAGGCTACATATAGTTTTAGAAGATTAGTATGCCGAGAGTAGCTCGCCCGTGCGGCTTCAAAATACCGTTTTATATACATGCGAATTTAACACACGGCGCTATAAATCAACGAAGAATTTAAGCGAATCCAGGCTTGGATCTCAAAATGGCCAGTTAATTGGAAAGTCGTTCATCGGTTGTTGTAAAACTACAGGTGTTCAAACAGGTGCCTCGGCCGCCCCCACACAGACCAATCTAAATGGTTTAACAGTAATCAGGTTGCTCCATAAAAAAAAGTTCGGACATGTTTATTGGATGGTGAAGATTTAAATTCGGTTATTTGAAGCGAATACTGAAAGAAACTTAAAAGGCTGTACAGGGGAGTGGTTTCTGTCCAGTAGCCTTCACTTTGTGAGTGTTGATGGATCTTTACAATTACCAGGTGGTAATTACCTTGACATTCAAGGTCAGTTCAGGTTGGAAGTGAACTTTTTTTTTGTTGCAAAATACAACACAAACAAACACAATACTTTAAACACGCTACATTTGCGTGAAAAACAACGTAGGAGTTCAAGCATTTATAATAATAATAACATATTTTATTTCAGATCAGTGATCCATAGAACATACATAATTAAACATCACACACAAAACTGATTACCTAGTATACAGTAGCTTGTGCCAGCGATTTACACATACAGATTTGACGTACACACTTGTACACCGCTTTTCAGTGAATACTAGTAATATGCTAATGAGCGAAGTAAAGTGCATTGACGTTGGAGCCGTTATTTTAAGAAATTAATTAATTCTTGGAAAGGGACGAGGCATAGAATATGGTTTTATGCATGGCTGGTTTGTTTTACTATATGCATTATTGAGTTGAATGTTTGTATGTATATCGTTAAAGGTACAATGCTTACATGTCAAATCAAAAGTCTTGTTTATAAATAATTTAGATGGGAAGCTACCGTTATGAGACGAAATGAGAATGACGGAACTATTAACGTGCCCCTGTCCTCAAAAGATTCAGGCATACCCTCAGCCACCCCCACCCCCCGCCCGGGACCCAACCTGTACGAAATAAGTGACCGAATCCAGAGCCCGTGCTTAGAAAACTTTTATAGTCCAGCTTCAATCTCAAATGACATCACACGCATGCAATTTGTATGGTGTTGCCATGACGTTAAAATCCAGACCAGAAGCGGTTTATGCAAGTTTGAGACAGCCCCTTTAAATCAGATTTTCTCACTGCTCCGCCGTCAAGATTTTTTTCTTCAAAATAATAGTGACATCTCATTTGTATTTAAAATACGTGTTTAGCCTGTCTGCAGAACCATCCCATGTTTTTGCGTTTATGCAGACACGATGCCGAGTCCTTGAAGTGAGAGTGGACCTTGAATGTCGTCTGATTGCAGGAAGAGATGGCTAGTTGAGGCTCGACATTGTAATTTCGTTAATTATTCCACAATGAACGAACGGTTGAGGTAATAAGGGACTGTCTTCAATTTGGCGTCCGAAGGATGTACAATCACGTTTTGCAAATAGTTGCATAATAGTGATAACAGGGCCAGAGTCACGTGAATGGGCTCTGATTTGAGACGGATTTCACCAAGTACCCTTATACCAATTTGACGACTCCATTCACTTCATCAGCACTGAATGCAACAATCAGCGGCATGATGCGTGTTCGTGTCGTACTAATAGTAACCGTATTGCCGTCCTCAATAACCGGTGGTGTCGTGGTTAAGCCATCGGACTACAGGCTGGTAGGTACAGGGTTCGCAGCCCGGTACCGGCTCCCACCCAGAGCGAGTTACAACGTTTCAATGGGTAGGTGTAAGACCACTACACCCTCTTCTCTCTCACTAACCTCTAACCGACTGTCTTGGACAGACAGCCCAGATAGCTGAGGTGTGTGCCCAGGACAGCGTGCTTGAATCTTAATTGGACATAAGCACGAAAATAAGTTGAAATGAAATGAAATGTCCTCAGTGACAGTGGTTTAGTATGATTACCACCACTGGTATATCGAATTTTGTCTCATTTAACACCACTGGAGCACAGAAAGGCTTCAGGCTGGCAGTTAATGGGTTCGCATCCCAATAACTGACTTGTTCCGGCGTCGGTGGTATAGTGGTTATACAGCCAGTTTTAACGGTTTAAAAAATAATAAATTATTTTATTTTATAACGTTTCGTTTTACTTTGTGTGTCCTTAATCTCATCCGCGACTCCTTTATAACTAATTGTGTAACCGCCCTGTCGAACACTTTACTACACAGTACATACCACCACTCTGTAAACAGCATGAATTGAATGCATTCAAAAACGACATCGATTTCGACGTGCATTATAGCAAAGGACACAAGTTCCTTTTACAGGCTTTCTTGAAGCGCGAAAACACTAGACTCAGATATAAATGTTTTCACATCGCATGTACTTCCATAACGTAAACTTTGCACCATTGATTCCCATAACGAAATCGCTCGCTTTCTGTTGATTTTGAGCGGAACTGATAAATGGATAACAGTCCAATTGCTAATCGGTCCTCGACTGGCAATCGATATTTGCGGTGATCGATCACATAATTCGATAAGTTGATATCATTTGTACTCAACGTGTGTTCGTTTGGTGCCCAGATATGCGTTCGCACTTAATCGCATTGCTAAAGTAATGGGTATTGAACTGTTCAACTTTATATATGGTCATTCACTGAACACGTTTATATAAGCAAATTGTAAAACCTGTCTGCGTGCATTCCCTCTTTGATTGCTTTCAATAAGACTATGACGTATGACATATGTTTTCGACAAATAGAGCAAACGATCCCCAAATTAGGCCTACACCATTTAGTTTAATGATGTAGCTATTCGATGACATTAGATTCCATTTTAGACGTAAATTGATCCTTTTTATACAAATGTGTACGGTCATTTGCTTTTGAACCAAAAAACTATCACCGCGAATAAAAAAAAAGTTTACTGTGAAAAGTAAATGTTCGTTTACACGGTACAAATTGTAATAACGATTTTACCGTACAAGCCGTACCTTAAATTCAGTTATATTCACTGACCTTATATTCAGTTATATTCACTGACCTTATATTCAGTTATATCCACTGACCTTATATTCAGTTATATCCACTGACCTTATATTCAGTTATATTCACTGACCTTATATTCAGTTATAGCCACTGACCGTATATTCAGTTATGGACACGCAATCCATTACACATTAATGCATTGATGCTGACCAGATATGTCAGGGGGCGGGTCGTAGCCCAGTGGCAAGGCGCTCGTCTGATGCACGGTCGGTCTGGGATCGATCCCCGTCGATGGGTGGGCCCACTGGGGCTATTTCTTGTTTCAGCCAGTGCAACACGACTGGTATGTCAAAGGCCGTGGTATGTGCTATTCTTTCCGTGGGATGGTGTATATGAAAGATCTCTTGCTATTAATGTAAACATGTAGCGGATTTCCTCTGTAAGACTATATGCCACAATTACCAAATGTTTGACATCCAGTAGCCGATGATTAATAAATCAAAGTGCTCTAGTGGTGTCGTTAAACCAAACATACTTTAACTTTAATACGTCTGGTTCTAATTGAAAAACAAACTTGTATATACTTCAACATTTTGCGCCTAAGGCAGATGTTCTACTGCTGTATTAAACTCAGGTTCTTTGCACATAGGCCTACAGAAGAAGAAGATTTTTTTTCATTTAACGACGCACTCAACACATTTTATTTTCGGTTTATATATGGAAGAAGAAGAAGGAAATGTTTTATTTAACGACGCACTCAACACATTTTATTTACGGTTATATGGCGTCGGACATATGGTTAAGGACCACACATATATTGAGAGAGGAAACCCGCTGTCACCACTTCATGGGCTACTCTTTTCGATTACCAGCAAGGGATTTTTTATATGCACTATCCAACAGACAGGGTAGTACATACCACGGTCTTTATTATACCAGTTGTGGAGCACTGGCTGAAACGATATTGAAACTGATTATCAGAAAGCTTATTGCACATTATGAGTGGCAATTGCTGCATGCCTCCTGGTAATTACAAGTCTTATAATAAGAGAGGAAACCCGCTGCCGTCATTCCATTGACTACTCTTTTAGACAAGGACCAAATGATTTTTTTTACATGCACCAGCCGAGAAACAGGACAGTACATACCACGACCTTTGTTACACAAATTGCTGTAACGAGAAATAGCCGAATGTTTTGACCTGGTCGCGCTCTTCGCGGTTTGAAAACGATTGCCCGACATTAGAATCTGTTGGCGGCGTGGAGTCAATAAGCACTTAATCGTCGGAGTATCCCATGTCCATGGATTATTCGATCATTATTCTCTCCTTTGTCGGAGACATTTAGTCTGTTATCCCATAACGGTGATGATTTAGGTCCAACCTTCCAGTAGCGCGGATAAACGATTATTACGCAATTCCTGGTCTTTATTTTTCGCAAGGTTCTTAATTTGATATATTTGGATAACGAGATGGTTTGAGCGTAGCCATAGCCTTTTGCGTGTTTTTAGTGCCAGGGCCGTACATAGCCAATGTAAAAAGGGGAGGATGAAGGGTGGGGGGGGGGGTGATAGTGGTGAGGAAGAGAAAATAAAAACGAATCCGGAAATAGGAATTGTATTCATAGATATTCTGTAGTTAGCAAGGAAAGGCACTTTTAAACTTTAAAACAAAAATCAAACCATACATAAAACAAACAAATACCACCACCCCAACTACCACAAGAAAACAAAAAGGAGAAGAAATACATCCCCCTACCACAAAAAAAACCGCACAAAAAATACCTGTTGTCCCCTGCACCCCACCGACCCCGGTGGTATGAGCCTAAATATCAAAATTGAACACACATATAATCTTTCACGGCATATATGCTTGGAATGATCAAG
>NC_054700.1:53665092-53677592 GCF_016097555.1 Gigantopelta aegis
AACGTCACTCACCACAACCGAAAAAACCCCCCCCCCCCCCTTTTCCCCCCCCCCCTGCATAATCTCCTTGCACATGCGTCTGCATATTAATATGATGTAGCTTGAAACAAAGATATATACGTTTTGGCCTGAATGCTTATTTCATGTAAAGGCGTCACGACATATTTGAGAATGATCAGATAGCAATGCCTAAATGTACGAAATGTGTTTTCCACATGGAATATCGGCATAAAATTATAAGATGCCTGCAAGCCATTTTGAAAATTTCCAGATCCCAAGGCCAAATTAATATTTAATTTGGAGCAGTTGCAAGGACATTATGCTTCTATAAGTATCGACTGCTCAGAATTATAACTGGCTATTTGCCCAGCCACCGTAATTTTAATCCTACGGTTGCGAAATTGGCACGGCTGTGTGTAATTTATTCCAGGCAAGAACTGATACAATTTAAATTTGTTTCATTAAGACTTCCAGAGACAACTTAATTAAATGTGGGTTTTTTTTTCAATGCTTGATAGTCATTCAGAATTTTTTATGCACGGCTGGGTTGGATAGAATTTAATGTGTGTGTGTGCGTCAGTGTGTGTGCGTGCGTGTGTGTGTGTGTGGTGTGTGTGTGTGAGGTGTGTTGCGCAGCGTTCGTGTGTGGACCAGTGTGTTAGTGTGTGTCTGTATCTCTCTCTCTCTCTCTCTCTCTCGACTCTCTCTCTCTCTAATCTCTCTCTCTCTCTCTCTCTCTCTCTCTCTCTCTGTGTGTGTGTGTCTGTGTGTGTGTGTGTGTGTGTGTCTGTCTGTGTGTCTGTGTGTGTCTGTCTATGTGTGTGTCTGTGTGTGTTTGTGTGTGCGTTTGTGTGTGCGTTTGCGTGTGCGTTTGCGTGTGTGTACATCTCTCTCTCTCTCTCTCTCTCTCTCTCTCTCTCTCTCTCTCTCTCTCTCTCTCTCTCTCTCTCTTTCTCTCAGTGTTTTGTGTGTGGTGTGGGGTGGGGGGAAAAAAAGGGGGGGGGTGGGGGGGGGGGGGGGGGGGGGGTGGGGGGGGGGGGGGGGGGGGGGGGAGGGGGGGGGGGAAAAAGAGGGGGGGGGGGGGGGGGGGGGGGGGGGGGGGGGGTTTCTTCATCTTTTGACTAAAAAAATAAAAAAATAAAAATTTATATCACTTCCCGGTCACGTCGCCTGGGCTGTGTCATGCTCTACGACATGACTAATACTGTCTTGATAATTATTTTCTAATTGACTATTGGCACTGGCAAGGGCTTACGGCACGATACGGAAATTATCGAATTCAGACGACGGAACAGTGTTAGGTCATGACCTTGGGAACCGTTATCGACAGAACCTGCATACTAATTTACAACTACTAGTACATTATGTTCTTCGTAACTTATAAAGAATAGGATCATCTATAATCTTTAATATAAAGTTTTGTTGTGGTTAACAACACCACTAGAGCACATTGATTTATTAACTATCGGCTACTGGATGTCAAACATTTGGTAATGTTTACATTATAGTGTAATAAGGAAAGCCGCTATCTGTTTCCATTATATTAGCAAGGGGTCTTTTATATGCGCCATCTCATAGACATGATACATACACCACGGCCTTTGATATACCAGTCGTGGTGCACTGGCTGAAACGACAAAAAGTCCAATGGGCCCACTGACGAGGATCGATCCCAAACCGACTGCGCATCAGACGAACGCTTTACCACTGGGCTACGCCCCCCCCCCCCCCCCCCCCGCCCGATATCGACATAATGTGTATATTAAACGAATATTTACAATCACTGATACGTGGTGTAGTTCGTAAGTTATAAAGAACAGGATAGTCTGTAATCGTTAACAATACGCAAAACGTTTTCAATGGTTTCCAATCGTTCTGATCGCGTCTCGTTTGGTCTGCACTGCCAACAGCCGTCTTTGTACTTAACCGATTTTGCAAGAATCATTTTGTGTTCAGGTTGACTGCCGTATTTACATCGTGCTAAATATTGAGGTACAAAGATGAATTCCATAAATAAAACCTCAATGGACGCAGCCATCTTTGTCACGTAACATAGAAGAGGCTACATTCAGGGCGGTCGTATTTTGGGGGAAACGTCCAGTATAAGGCTACTACACCTAATCTATACTTTCCCTTGCGAAGCACGGGTTACATCTGATAATATTATATGAATAAAATAAGGTCTGCGTGTATTTTGGTTGTCTTTTAAAATTTTATATTCTTGCTTATACCCAATTAAGCTCCGTGGTAGGGCTCGACTGCCTGAATTGCAATGGTTTATCAGATTGATCGTCATCGCTTAATTCGTTTTATTTCTTCTCCCGTTCCAACCAGTACCCCCACGACTGGTAACAAATGCCGTAGTATGCACTTTCGCTGACCTCATTCGCAACTGAAATTTATTTTTTACTGGGTAAAGTAAAAAGCATTAAACGAGCACTGAACGTTAATATGAAGTGTGTTAAAGCATACTGAAGTGGCTGAGACATCAGTAGGAGGACTGGGCGAGTGAACTACTCACCTACAAGAGTCGAAGTATAAATAGTCCTGAGTTTACAACCATTGTAAAATGTTTCCGACCAATAGAGCCGTTTTGATGACGTAACACACAAAGTAAATACAGTTTCTTATTTAAAATATCAGTGTCTGTATTTACAAGGTGTCAGTTGTTATCCTAATGCTTGTAGTAGCCCATACCGGATTTTACCTCCCAATAATTATTAATTTCGTACGAACCAAAAAATATATATCACAAATTAAAGTAAAAACAGAGTGCTACAAACATTAGTATACCGTATGGTAATGTTTGTAGCACTCTGTTTTTACATGTTTGATACGGCCGCAAAAACATTCTATATACACACCCTGGTATTGTGAATAAATAAATGTATTTAGTATGAAACAGTAGTCGCCAACATGGCTCTGTTATCACAAACATCTTACAATGGCTGCAGACTCAGGATAGTCCCTTTAAGACGCATGACATATGCGGCAGCAGCGGGTTTCGATTAGTGTCGATTAGTGTCAAAATAGGCATAATATGTTAGACGCGGAATTCTATCTGCAGTTGATAATGTGCCAGACTGTCGTTAAACACACAGTCTTTCCTTTTTCTTTTTTATTTGTCTTTCCTAAAGCACCAACAACAGTCACATTCACCGTTTATGCACATCATTTCACACACAGAGTCGTGTACAGGAATTGATCTGTGCTCTTTTCCCCCAATTATACCTGTAATGACATTTAATCAGATAACAGATTCCCAAATCTCCGCTTTAGTGTCAAGATTAGCTCTTTGATGTTGCGCATACGAGAAGATTCACGCATTAGCATGCAAACTGATATAATTAACATACCCGTTCATGCCCACGGGCCTTAATTCCACGTGCAGATCGGTAACTCACGCACGTGCGGTGGCAATCCCACACGCGTGCAATCAGGATCTCACACACGTGCACTTGGAGTTTGTCGCACGTGCCCTCGCGGCTTAAGGCCAGTAAGCGGACGAACTCTCTGCCTACTTAAATCGGTGCGTGTGGGGGTTTAAATGACCGCCTGTTGTAATTAGGATTGTAATTATTCATGCGTCATTTTGCAGATGTCAAGTCGCAAGGACTCAACTCAACAGACGGTAATTATAATGTTTGTCGTTGTTGTTTTGTTGTTGTTGTAGCTGAACATGTTTTGCATGGTAGACGATGAACATATTTAGAACGAAATCAAGATTTCCTTTCGTTAGTCAGAAAATGACGTCTTCAACCCTGGCAATTAACAAAATACCGATAGCCGATAGCAAAAAACCCCAGAAAAAAAGCGTCTCCACGGCATTTTCCTCGGCAGTTATGCGGTTAATGTGTAACAGATAGTTAGTATTACAACAAATTAAAACATAATTAATTTTAAAAAGTGACATAGAAAAATAAAAGGGCCACGGCTGTCTGAACCGGGCAATGGTTTAATGTTGCTGTCAGTGATACAGACGTCATTGTACAGACTTTAAACAACTCAGTGAGATGTAAAACTTACTCTGGGTGGGAGGTGGTACCAGGAAGTGAACTAGCCAGTGAGATGTAAAACTCACTCTGGGTGGGAGGTGGTACCAGGAAGTGGACCAGCCAGTGAGATGTAAAACTCACCCTGGGTGGGAGGTGGTTCCAGGAAGTGGACCAGCCAGTGAGATGTAAAACTCACCCTAGGTGGGAGCGGGTACCAGGAAGTGAACCTAGTACCCGGCAGCTTCGAGCCCAATGGTTTAAACACTACTCCATCAATGCCAATATTTCCTTAAATCAGTTTAATTGCCAATTAAATCTCCGCGATATTTAAAGATTACCTATACCACACACATGTAGTATGGGTAATTGGACATTTTTTTCCACATACTTCCGTCAAGCAGGCCTGTCGTGGGCACATCATCTGTCCTCGCCAGACATTTCTATCCAAGGCGCGGTCACACGTACGTGTCCTCTTCGCGTCTTTAGCTCCATTCGACCGCAGTGATTAATTTCTAGTTTTGAATACCAAATTAAAATAATTAATTTTGCCCTTGGACAACAAAGCCAGCATTTAGCCGAAGAATTAAATACCCATACGCCGGTCCCCAGACGAAATGAATAGGGGGTCTGTTTTTGATCACGTCTTTTAAGTACAGTGGACATCCAATGTTTAAATACGAATTTGCGGAGTCGTTACTGGATTTTTGTTGACCTTTTACACTGGTCAGGACAGTGGCTTGAGACCCCACACACAAAGGCGACAAATCCAAATTAGTGGTGCAGTCACGACATTTAGCGATTTCTCTCGATTTCTAAGATTAATTGTCAATCACGGCACTGCGAGTGTGAATTTCTCGTCGTTTCTCGTATTTATGATATCCGTAGTAACCCGTGTTTTATTCCTGTTTCGTAAAATAATTCCACTGGATTAATTATTAGTCCCGAGTTTCCTGTATTATTAAAATGCATCAAAAAGAACCCCATAGGCAACAAAGCCAACATGTAAATAAAAATACCACATGCTTAGGCGATAATTGTTATGTAAGCCATATCAAGGACCATATATATCATTACTGGGTGTCTACTACCAAATGAAATCCCATAGACGACAATAGTAACATATGTGGCTAAAACTCCTACCTGGCAGCGTATCAATCGACATAAACGCCACAGATATAAATACTACCACCCCTCACCCTTAATGTGAATCAGGAAAAAAATGGGGTCAAGCTGCTCATTTCTGAGATAACGGGTAGCGTCTATGACTACCCTAGTTCTGCACAAAATTTGAAAACTTTTCTTTACAGCTACCCCATAAATGTTTCAAGCACAAGACTTCTTAACACAGTGTTACTAGATGAAATAAAATTGCATACATTTTTTGCCCAGATGAAACTTTTTGTTTTTTAACAACCAACACACTCACATTTATCACCAATCACAGAAATTGTGGTGTTGCACTTCTTTTCTCACGTTGGGTGTATCTAGAACTTTGACCCAGCCGGATGTTATTTGGTTTAGTACTACCTATTACAGCACTTCTATCAAAGTATTAACTGGAAGAAAAATAACCTTTCATGGTTAATTAATATATATATATATATATATATATATATATATATATATATATATATATATATATATATAACATGATTTCGTTAAAACCACCTCTGGTTTTGCACAAAGCTGTATTGCTTAGATTGACGTGTGCTACATGCATAGTTCAAGCATACTGGTCTAAAAAATGTAGCTTCCTGTTTAAAGTATCACTAATGGCAGGACTGCCAGTATTAATATTTCTATTAAATGTTCAGATCACTTGGTAGTTTGATCCAGACGAGATACTGACATTTGAGATAGTGATGTTTAACATTAATAATGGGCCAGTTAACAAATAACATTATGTTGTTTTATGCTTGAGGTGTTTTGTATGTGTTTTTGGTGGGTGGTTTTGTTTTTGTTTGTTTGTTGTTGTTTTGTTTTTTGTTGTTGTTGTTTTGTTTTTTGGGGGTGGGTGGGTTTTTTTCTTCGGTTTTTGGTTTGTTGATGGATTTTTTCTCTTGTTGTTGTTGTTGTTGTTATTTATGATTTCAAACAGGACTCTCTACTGATCGAATTTTTTCTCGTCAAAACTTGTACCCAGTTTAATTTACTTTTCCTTTCCAAAAACGTAATCCCACTAGACGAGATTTATTTCCACTGATTGTTTCGACAAGACAGGCATTTGTTAAGAATATGGGATTACATCAGACATCATATCAGACAAACGACATCCAAGTCACTCTCTCGATCAGATTCGTAACTCGAGAGCCGCACTCTATTAACTTTTATCTAGCTTTATGGAGTGACCGTCCTTCAATTCGACATCCTATTAAAAATTGTGAGAAAACTGATAGGCACCATTATTGATCACCATCGAAAGATTTCTTTCTTGTTTTCTTTTTGTTTCATTAGCCACAAGCAATGGAACAAAACTATAAAAGTTTCAGCTCGGTACAGAGATAAACTTCTTGTCAGTCCGGAGATAAAGAAAGACAAAATATATGCATGGTGTCTTGTTACAGAACAATGCGTTTATCGTTTGTTCATTTGTTGCTAATCTGTCCTACGTCATGCGATAAAAATCTCATGAATAAAAGAATGAATCATAAATCTAGTGGAAGAAACACGCGTCGATTCTAAGACCAGTAGACGTATGGTTTACTCGGAATGAGATCACGGAACAGTTGGAGTGAAAATGTCGAGATCTGCTAGGGATCTTCGTATCTTCGTGTCAATTACAGATGGCCGTCCTATATCGAAATAATTTCAAGTGCTGACAGCAAGAAATACTTAGACCACTTTTTGCGAAAATTAAAGTAGAACACTACTTTGGATGTTTTTTCTTTCTTTCTTTCTTTCTTTTTTCTTTCTTTCTTTAATTTCTTTCTTTCCTGTCTTTCTTTCTTTCAAGCTTTTAGCGAGTGACAACTGAACATTATTTTACGAGGGACACAAATTTGCTAATAACTGATGCCGAGTTTGTTATTTTATTTATTACCTCGGGTATTTCTTTCTTTAAGAACCTTCTATATTCATTATGACTACTTGTATACAGAAACAATGTCATCAATGTCGGGCAGTATTCTGAGTCTTGCTTTGACTTTGAATTCTATTCACGATCGGATCACAGATTCCCCATTATGTCGTTTGACGGATATATCACCATTAAAGTATTTTGATCAGCGAATTACGTAATTGATATGCAAATTAAACTTCAAATTCTGTGTATATATTTTTTTTTAATTATTGTTTTATCTCAAAGCACTATTTGAAAAAGGAAAAGAAAACAAGAAAGCATACTCTTTGAAGTCGGTAAAAGAGTTTTGATGATCATGATAGAGCTTGGTGCAAGTTCAGACATCTCCTTTTAACTTAAGGCAAATAAAGAACTTGAACCTTTCGGTTTCCACGCTAATGCTGATGCATAGCTTCTGTACTCTGACTTCAGTGGACTTGGTTTGTGTTTGGAGTTTTCCTTCTCCTAGGAGAGTTTTAAATCCTTAATAAAAATGCATCTGCTCCTCTTATAGAGTCTCTTTGGCCTTGTGAGGTTTGTAAATTAACCGCTGATCGAAATGTTATGTAGATTAGTAATACATCAATATTTGCACCTGGGTACACGCGCTGTAACATTTGCTAAACGTTTTTCTTTGAATATACTTACACAGCGAGAGAGAGAGAGAGAGAGAGAGAGAGAGAGAGAGAGAGAGAGAGAGAGAGAGAGAGAGAGAGAGAGAGAGAGAGAGAGAGAGAGAGAGAGAGAGAGAGAGAGAGATGGAATCTGTAATGAAAATAAATGTTACTACGTTTATTGGTTTCAAATTATCTTCGTGCTCATACCCAATTATGGTTCATTTGAGGTTAAAACACGCTGTCATGGGCACACAATTGGTGTATTACATTAACTGTATTTCCAGGACACTGGTTAATGTAAAAGAAGTTGGCGCCTTGGTGTTTCGCCTCTGAAATGAACTGCATATTCACTCTGGGTTGAAGCCGGCCCTTACTGGTTTGGTGTTATATCCAATTAAAGTTCAAGCACGCTGTCCTGGGAAAACACGCCTTAGCTATTTCGATTGTCTGTCTAGGACACTGGGTTAATTATTCGTGGTTAGTGAGAGAGAAGTTGGTGTAGTGGCTTTAAACCAACCCACTGAATCATTAAACTCGCTCCACTCAAACGTGATCTGGGTGGCAGCCTGTACTGGGATGTGAACCCAGTCCCTACCAGTGTTAAGTCTGGTGGCTTAGCTGCTATACCACCGAGGGTGGTAATCATTGGGGTACGAATAATATAATACTCTACTCAGTTGTTAATGTTAACACAAATAACATTTCGTGTCACGAAGTACAGAAATGACAAGTTCACATTCTTCACTTGAGGCTGGCAAATCCCGTAGACGTACCATGAGGGATTTTAACAAATTGAATACCAATCCTCTTAGCTGAAATTTGTATAAAATCTCTTTAGTTTTGCCTTTCCAATTAATGGTGAAGTTCGATTTCCAAATCGTATTCCACAATATTGGAAATTAACTGGAACTTTGTAGTGTATGACGTAACTATGAATGTACGTTCAACCTGGATGGCTACGATCAGTTTATAATTAAATAATATTTTTATATCTTACTTTTGAGTATTTAGACAATAACTGTACTTTTTGTTAGACGGTCGTCTTATAGTATATCTATTGAGAGAAAAGGATGTTACGTGTGTACAAATGGGGGTTGAGGGTGGATGGGATGTCGGGGAAGACTTGAAGTATCATTTTGGGGTTGAAAAGCCAACAGAAAATATTTTGTAGCAGATAGTACAGAGCCTTAAAATTTAAGTAATAAAATAGGTGATTTAAAGTTGCGATCTCGATAATATTTAAAAACTGTGTTCAACCTATTGAAATGGATCATCCACGTTATTTTTCTTGTGCATTAAAGTTACATTCTCTGGTTACCATATTATAACATCATGTACAAATGTGAAATACAAGCTCAAATGCACTTTTAAAAAGTCGTGTGTGTTCGTTATGAACGGATATCGTCAAATGTATACGCTTGATTCGTCGCCTGTGCCGCCATAGCTCGGCAAAGAACAAACGACAGCCTGTTGTCATTTTCAGTTAACACGTGCGTTTGCCGATTTCAAATTGTAGGGTTCGTCTCAAAAAATTAAAAGAGAAATCTTGCGCTGTACGAAGAACGTTCGGTTGAGAATACGGTACTAGAGTCTTTAGTTCAAACCGGTTTGATCTTGACAACGTATTATCGACAGTCGTACCTTCCTATTTCAGAATTGATATTTTGTAAAGTGTTAGTAGAACTTTCAAAGTTTAGTTTGTATACTAGTAACACATTAATCATGTATATATATTTTTAAATAAAATATACTTAAGTAGACAATGAACGTTTTCACATATTAATTTTACGTGTTAAAATCGACAAATTCAAATGAATATTATTTCGTTTGGAAAGGGTAAAGTTGGGGGGGGGGGGGGGGAGGGGGGTTATTTAACGACATCAAAGATAAAGCATATTGATTTAATAATCATCCGACCCCATACAACCGTAAATAAAATGTGTTGAGTGCGTCGTTAAATAAAACATATCCTATCCTTCCTTCCATATGCTGTTGGATGTCTAACATTTGGTAATTTTGACATATAATCTTAGAGAGGCACCCAATCGGGTGCATGTGCAGGGGGAGGGTATTGGAGGTCGAAACCCTTATTTCCCCAAGCTTAAAAAAAATTGAAATGTATTTTTGGGGGGAGCATGGCCCCATATACACTTCGCTCAACACAGTCTATAACCCTAACCCCGCTGAAATCCCTGCACACGCGCCTTGGAAACCCGCTATATATTTTTTTTAGCAAGGGATCGTTTATATGTACCATCCCACAGACAGGATATCACATACCATGGTCCTTTTGTATACCCGCCGATGGGGATCGATCCTAGACTGACCGCGCATTTCCAAAAAAACACCCTTTAGGTCTAAGTAATGAATAAAAATAACATATAGTCTTGAAAAATGTTACGTAAATCGAACACAGTACCCTCTTCCTCTACTCCTAGAGCGTTACGTAATTAGTAACATCCCCTTACATGTAACGCGTATGCCAACAGCTGACCACTGTCAAAATTTCATGGCAAATCCCCTACTCACCGACTCCTGTAAAGGCGTTTTACCATACCTCTATGGATATAAATATGTTTTGGAGATATGAGACGACCCCTCAATCAAGACAGTTAAATTTGTTCAAAACTTGCGAAATCTCACATGATCTCTTGTTGGAGAATTCTATACTTGCGATAAGCCAATGAAAACCGAAATCGGTACGAGCCCGTCAAAAGTGTCCCACATTCAAAATACTGGCTGTTTTTGACCTGGATAAGCCAGCGTAGTGAAACGAATGCGGAGTGCGGCGTCATATATGCACCAAACGTAATTGGATTTTCTGTTCTATATGCTTAAACAATAAAAGTATTGCAGGAAATGTAGTTTTAAGATGCAGTGGTTGATTTAGATGACATACAAATGTAAACTGACTTTGTATCAGCTGGGAGTGAGACGTAGCCCAGTGGTAAACCGTTCGCTTCATGCACGGTCGGTCTTGGATCGATCTCCGCCGGTGGACCCATTTGGCTAGTTCTCGTTCCAGCCAGTGCACCACAACTGGTGTAACAAAGACCGCGGTATGTACTATCCTGTCTGTGGGATGGTGCATATAGAAGATCCATTACTGCTAATCGAAAAGAGTAGCCCATGAAGTAGCAAATGCAGGGTTTCTCTCTCAATATCTGTGTGAAATTAACCATATATCTGACGCCATATAACCGTAAATAAACTGTGTTGAGTGCCTTGTTAAATAAAACATTTCCTTCCTTCTATAAGCTTTCTCTACTGGTTTTTATTACTAAACATTTTTGCCATATCAAAACAGAGATTGCAGCACCGGCCTCGGTGGCGCAGTGGTTTAGCCATCGGACTACAGCTCGGTAAGTACAGGTTTCGCAGCCCAGTATCGGCTCCAACACAGAGCGAGTTCTTACGGGCTCAGTGGGTAGGTGTAAGGCCACTACACCCTCTTCTCTCTCACTAACAACTAACCCATATAGCTGAGGTGTGTGCCCAGGACAGCGTGTTTGAACCTTAATAGGATGTAAGTAGGAAAATAAGTTGAAAAGAAATGAAATAAAAAAGATTGCAGCTTTTAAGTTTAAAATGTTTCAGAATTGGCCTAAACCACCTAAACCACCTATACTACCTATACCACCTACTACTGCCAAGCCTAAACCACCTAAACCACCTACTACTGCCAAGCCTAAACCACCTACTACTGCCAAGCCTAAACCACCTACTACTGCCAAGCCTAAACCACCTACTACTGCCAAGCTTAAACCACCTACTACTGCCAAGCCTAAACCACCTACTACTGCCAAGCCTAAACCACCTACTACTGCCAAGCCTAAACCACCTACTACTGCCAAGCCTAAACCACCTACTACTGCCAAGCCTAAACCACCTACTACTGCCAAGCCTAAACCACCTACTACTGCCAAGCTTAAACCACCTACTACTGCCAAGCCTAAACCACCTACTACTGCCAAGCCTAAACCACCTACTACTGCCAAGCCTAAACCACCTACTACTGCCAAGCCTAAACCACCTACTACTGCCAAGCCTAAACCACCTACTACTGCCAAGCCTAAACCACCTACTACTGCCAAGCCTAAACCACCTACTACTGCCAAGCTTAAACCACCTACTACGGCCAAGCTTCTGTCCGGTCAGATGATTGCAATATTACATATTATTTTTGCCACACATACCCCCCCCCCCCCATTCCCCCCCCCCCCCCCCCCCCCCCCATTCCTGTTTAAAATTGTTCACAACATGTCTGTAACACCACCACCACTGTTTATTTATTTATTTTATTTAATGATGGTTGATTTGGTTTGGTTTTATTTTATTTGTTTCTTTTCTTCTTTTTATTTCTTTATTTTGTTATGTGTTTGTATTTGTATGTGTGTGTGCGCCTTAAATTGCCTTCCACACCCAAATCCACATTTTGACATTGCAGGAAAACACACATAATATTTCATTTCAACTTATTTTCGTGCTTATATCCAATTAAGGTTCATTCACGTTGTCCAGGGCACACACCTAAGCTATCTGGGCTGTCTGTCCAAGACAGTGGGATAGTTATTAGTTGTTAGTGGTTAGCGAGAGAGAAGATGGTGTTGTGGTCTTACAGCTACCCATTGAGTCGTTGAAACTCGCTGTGGGTGGGAGCCGGTACAGGGCTGCGAACCCAGTACTTACCAGCGTTATATGTCCGAGGGCTTAACCACGACACCCAATAACTATTAGAAAATCATTCTAAAATATCTTGAAACTTGTATGTAAGGTATCTGAATAAAACATTTGCAAAATATCATTTAAAGACGTCCGAATAAAGACCCA
>NC_054700.1:53682592-53697592 GCF_016097555.1 Gigantopelta aegis
ATGTCACAATATGATTACTGTCCACACCCAGGGACTCTGTGAGGTGGGGCATTCTTCTACGACGAAGATGGTCCACTGATAATGATGTCACAATATGATTACTGTCCACACCCAGGGACTCTGTGAGGTGGGGCATTCTTCTACGACGAAGATGGTCCACTGATAATGATGTCACAATATGATTACTGTCCACACCCAGGGACTCTGTGAGGTGGGGCATTCTTCTACGACGAAGATGGTCCACTGATATTGATGTCACAATATGATTACTGTCCACACCCAGGGACTCTGTGAGGTGGGGCATTCTTCTACGACGAAGATGGTCCACTGATATTGATGTCACAATATGATTACTGTCCACACCCAGGGACTCTGTGAGGTGGGGCATTCTTCTACGACGAAGATGGTCCACTGATATTGATGTCACAATATGATTACTGTCCACACCCAGGGACTGGCATATCAAAGGCCATGGTATGTGCTATCCTGTCTGTGGGATGGTGCTTATAAAAGATTCCTTGCTGCTAATAGAAAAGAGTAGCCCATGAAGTGGCGACAGCGGGTTTCCTCTCTCAATTTCTGTGTGGTTCTTAACCATATATCTGACGCCATATAACCGTAACTAAAATGTGTCGAGTGCGTCGTTAAATAAAACATTTCTTTCTTTCTAATGTCTTGACAAGGCCATACAAATTGTCTGCGTGTGACGTCATTTGAGATTGAGACTGGACTCTATAAAAGTTTTTTTTACCGGCCTCGGTGGCGTCGTGGCAGGCCATCGGTCTACAGGCTGGTAGGTACTGGGTTCGGATCCCAGTCGAGGCATGGGATTTTTAATCCAGATACCGACTCCAAACCCTGAGTGAGTGCTCCGCAAGGCTCAATGGGTAGGTGTAAACCACTTGCACCGACCAGTGATCCATAACTGGTTCAACAAAGGCCATGGTTTGTGCTATCCTGCCTGTGGGGAGCGCAAATAAAAGATCCCTTGCTGCCTGTCGTAAAAAAGAGTAGCCTATGTGGCGACAGCGGGTTTCCTCTAAAAAAAATGTGTGTGGTCCTTAACCATATGTCTGACGCCATATAACCGTAAATAAAATGTGTTGAGTGCGTCGTTAAATAAAACACTTCTTTCTATAAAAGTTTTATAAGCACGGGCCCAGAGCTGCGTTTAGTCAGACCGAGCGGAAAAACGTCCGCTGACTGGTTTGTGCGCTTCACGATAAACCATATGGCCACGTTGAGAACCAATCAACTAGTTTGCAAAAGGTTATCGAAACGTTTGCTGGCTGAACTTGGGGCAGGCGAACGACAACATGCTATATACCATCTAAACCCCGATTTCTCCTTGTGGGTTCCATGATAATCCGCGATTTAAGTGAAAATTGAACACATAGAGTTTTAATTGATGCAAGTATGAACTGGGAAAGAAACCCACGTTAAGCGTGTAGTGAGTACTCAGAAAGTGTACAACTATTTCAGTTCATACTTCCATACAACAAGGTGCGGGATTTAGCTCAGTCAATTGAGTGCTCGCTTGAGGTGCTTGCGTCGCAGGATCGAACCACCTTGGTGGATCCATTCATCTGATCGTTTTTTTTTTCTCGTTCAAACCAGTGCACCACAACTGGTCAAAGTCCGTGGTATGTGCTTTCCTGTCTATGGGAAGGTGAATATAAAAGATTACGTACTGCGTTAGGAAAAATGTAGCGGATTTCTTCGTATTACTACGTCTCCGAATTACCAAATAGTTGACATCCAATAGCCGATGATTAATAAATCAATGTGCTCCAGTGGTGTCGTTAAACAAAAGAAAATTTAACTTTGCATAAAACAAAGTGTCGGATTTTGCTTGCATCGAGAATCAAAGATAAATTGTTAGTCGTGCCTAAGTATAGCTAAGATCGGAGAATATCAATATTAAGTTACCACCATCTCATTTGAAAGCAGACTTGAAAGATAAAGCAGCCTATTTCATTGACATTGATGTCAACATGACATGCATCCCTCTAAGACACGGTGACATTCGACAGAACGAAACACTTCCTTCCCAACATCAGCACATTTATAGACATTCCTGTAGCGTGTTATCTAAGTGCTTGAGAAATTAAAATATCTGTAAATATGACGTGTATAATAAATTTGGATCCATGGGATTCGTCTCAAGGATTTGGGATTGAACAGTGAATACTGATTCAGGATTCAAAAAGTCACACAGCGCTAGTTTCTAACAGAAATACTGTTGTAGCTTAAACTATATATATATATATACAATACGGCATTTTTTCTTCCTATGTTTATGTTTTGCATTCAGAGAAGGAACAGAATATAGGACAGTTTTACGAAGCTTGTTGTTGTCTTAAGGCGACGACGCCAAACGACACGAGTGCCTTGCACGAGAATAGCTAGACGAATAGTCGATTGTAACATGACAACCATTATGATATCAGCGATTGCTCTGCAATTGGCTATTTTTGTACGAGTTTCTCGTGTCGTGTGACGTTGCCTTTACACGTGTGTAACTACATGTATACTCTTCAAAAAATTAGGGGTAATAATAAGAATTTACACTTGCCAAAATTGTAAGGTATACTAGCTGTGGGGAATGGTTATATGATAATAGTGAATTAATTGGGAAACATTACAACCGGTAGTTCAGTATTACAGTAGGTTTTATGACCATCAAAGATCTTAAAGGACGATTGGGGTCAGAAGTGAAATTTGAAAGTTGACTGAAAACAAAACAATAACGACTGTATGATCAACAGAATGAAAAAGATTGACAGAAATAATGTTCCACAGTGATTAATCGACCTTCCTGGAAATTGTCAAAATCGAGAATGAAACCCCACGCACGTGTACGGGGCAACTGCGTGATGCACGTGCAAACTATGGAATGTGTTTCGGTGTGTTGATAAACAGACCAGGGCCCCGTTCCACGAAAGAATTGTAGCTAAGGTTAATTGTAGTGACTTACGGTGAATTTTACAACCGTTCCACAAAGCAACCTTACGGTAGTCGTAAGTGCCCCTTTAATAATTAAAATATTCTTTACGAAGACGTACGAATTAGTTAAATAATTAATTGGTTACCGACTTTTCGGAGCATCTTAGATGTATTCATTGGTATCGGACATCCATGAAGTAATTTTGTCAGTTTGTGTGCTAAGCGAAAATTGCCGAATGCATAAGACATGAGAGTTATCTCCCGTATTTTCGTGTCAAAGACGTATGGTCTGGAATGTTTTTCATCGAACGCCGAGTTTCATAAAAAAAAGTATTTGGTGTATATTAGGTCTATTTTTACACAATAAGTTAGTATCTTTCTTACAAAATTGTCAAATCATCATCTAATTGCCATTTGACATCCACGTTAGTGGCTTACTACTGCCTCGTACCTATTGTAAATTTTCACAGTAATATACGACGATAGTAAGCTACGCCGCGTCGTGGAACGGGCTAGCGATCGTAGACAAAAATTAAGGTTGCGATGGTAGGTATTAACGACGATAGTAGTGCTAAGATAGCTTCGTGGAACGGGGCCCTGGACGTTCTTTACTAGGATGTCTGAGGTCAAAACGTATGTTCGGTCTAATAGTTAATATTAACATTAATATTTCAAGTTCCCCTACTGTTTTTGAGGAGTATATTTATAATGTGTAAAACCTGCGTTTATAAAAAACACTGGTTTCGTGCATTTGACCCAATATATAGAACGACACCTCAGCACATTTGAAACTTGATCAATTTGGTGTCTAAAATATGATTATTTCGACATTCGGCCGATAGAGAGAGAGAGAGAGAGAGAGAGAGAGAGAGAGAGAGAGAGAGAGAGAGAGAGAGAGAGAGAGAGAGAGAGAGAGAGAGAGAGAGAGAGAGAGAGAGAGAGAGAGAGAGAGAGAGGAAACCTGCTACCGCCAAAATACCCCAATCCTAATGACAAAACAGTAAGGGATTTTTATATGTACTTTCCTATAGACAGGACAGTACATACCACTGCCAGTGATATATCTGTTATGAAGCAAAACAGAAAGGGATCTTTTATATTTACTTTCCATTAGACAGTGTAAAGAACTGCCTTTGATAAAGGAAGGAAGTGTTTTATTTAACGACGCACTCAACACATTTTATTTACTGTTATATGGCGTCGGACATATGGTTAAGGACCACACAGATACTGAGAGATGAAACCCGCTGTCGCCACTTCACGGAATCTTTTATATGCGCCATCCAACAGACAGGATAGTACATACCATGGCCTATGTTACACCAGTTGTGTATCACTGGCTGGAACGAGAAATAGCCCAATGGGCCCACCGACGGGGATCGATCCTAGATCGATCGTGCATCAGGCGAGCGCTGTACCACTGAACTACGCACCCCCCCCCCCCACACACACACACCCACCGACCCCCGACACAGATGTGCAACCCGAAACACGATATTATTTGGATGTTTAATGCCCCGAGGTGGAAGAACGAAATATGAAGGCGTTTCCACCATCTCGTGTAAAAATAATACTCGACTCGATCAAATCGTGCCTAATGATATGACCAAATGTTTAGACGGCAACTGATCTCAGCCCAAAGATCTCCTTAGATATGTCTTTGAAATAAAACACGTTACGAGCACGTTATTTCTAAACGTTTTCCCATAAATTCCATTTTAATATATCTTCTCTTTACAATTAGGAAGGAAAAGTTAAGTTGAAAGTTTTCACACACCGTTGGTGAGAACACCATGCGTTAGTTTTCATAACACATAGTTGTTATTAACCATTTCAAGACATACAACTGGCTGTTCCTAGGTGATGACCAGGTCACCACTGATGTACGTCCAACGAAAACTACACGATGGAATTCGATTACATTGTGACGTATAGTTAACCTGACAATCATGGGTCTGTGACGCGTAAGTGCAACGGCTGTAAATAACGTTTAGTCGAAAAATATGTTAAAATTTTCTTAAAACCTGGTTTTTAGGATATGTAAGAAATAGAATAATACATTCGTGTCCGTTAGTTACTATTTATCTCACAACTCGTTGTGAGATAAATGGTATCTAACGGCCACTCATGTATTATTCTCTATGTAATAGTTGAAAATAGCTTTCAGTGTTTAATAACTGGGGTCGGTGTCTTTAAGTAGACATGGAACTGTTTGTCAGAAATAAGCCATGGGGAGACTTGGACCTGGAGGTTTAGAATGTTCATGTCTCCACAGATACGAGTGGTTGATAGCTTTTAGGTATTACCTTCCAAACTAGTTATATAACTTGCACATTGTTTCCGAAAATGTCGAGACGATAAAGAAAATAAACGTTGAACATAAATTATTGATGGTTCGAGGGGCAGTCAAACAGTTTGTAGAACTACCTGTAGATACTGAACGTGATGGCAGACCTAATGTTTCTACATTTCTTTCCAATAATATTCATCTTTGACAACATTATTAAATATAAACTGTCAAAGCAGCATCTTACACCTCTCCCTCACCACCCACCCACTCCCTCCCCCCCCCCCCAAAAAAGGAGAAAAAAACAACAACAAAACATTGTGTTTAACATATATTTGTGAGTAATGTAGTCTGTTTTATAATGAATAGAATGGAATAAAAAATGTGCACGAGTTTTGTAATGAAGGCATTTAAAAAAATCTTTGTATATACCAATCTGTTCACTAGCATGTATTTTCAGTCTATTTGAACGAACAAGTAAATGTTTCATTTTTGTTTTTCAGCTGGAACATCGAACGTTAAGCGAGGTCAGTATTTTAGCACGTTCCGTTAGAGTTTATAGAACCTCTAATACCTCAGTAAACGTATAACATAGAAGATGCCAGCGACATAGGGTGGGGTTTTTTTTTAACTGGGGAGGGGCAGTGCATACTCTTCAGACTTGGTAACAATATCCCCACCCCTTATCTCATATTTCCAGCGCCTATGTATATAATTGTACATTATTAACACTTTATTGCATATATAGTATTTTTGGTATATCTGTCCATCCGTTCATCGTGGAGTAATTGTATTTTTATTCGCCTTTCATCCGGGAAGGGCCAGTACATACGTTTCAGAACTGGGGGCAATATCCCCAATTGTATCCGTTGCCTACACATATATTATAATTGTACATTATTACACACACACACACACACGCACGCACACGCACACGCACACACACGGACAGAGAGAGAGAGAGAGAGAGAGAGAAAGAGAGAGAGAGAGAGAGAGAGAGAAGAGAATAACTTGTTACTGTCTTAAGATATCGGCTTCATCCATCGAATGTTAGAATGGCGAACGTCGCAAGGCTTGTGATTAATTATATTTTTATTCGTTTTTCATCTGGGAAGGGCCAGTGCATACGTTTTAGAACTGGGGGCAATATCCCCACCTGTATCCGTTGCCTATATATATAATTATACATTATTACGTGTATATATATATATATATATATATATATATATATATATATATATATATATACTTGTTACTGAAGATATCGGCTTTATCCATCGAATGTTAGAATGGCGAACGTCGCAAGTCTTTGTCGAGTGGCGGGGCGGGGTTTAGCTCAGTCGGTTGAGTGCTCGCTTGAGGTGCTTGCGTCGCAGGATCGAACCACCTCAGGGGATCCATTTAGCTGATTGGGGATTTTTTCTCGTTCCAACCAGTGCACTACAACTGGACAAAGGCCGTTGTATGTGTTTTTCTGTCTATGACAAAATGCATTTAAAAGATCCCTTGCTGCATTTGGAAAAATGTAGCAGGTTTCCTTTGGTGACTACGACTACGAGACGACTTCGAGAAATACCAAATGTTTGACATCCAATAGCCCATGATTAATTAATCAATGTGCTCCAGTGGTGTCGTGAAACAATTTTTTTTTAAAATAAAGTAAAAATAAATTGTCGAGTGGTCTGCGCCATTGAAGCTGTGCAAGATAAAGCCGATATTTTAAGACAGTAACCAGTTACTTTATGTATCCTGCAATCCACATAAAACGAAACAAATTAAGAAATGAGCTGATTTTATTTCATAACTTTACCATTTTCCACAGTAGTAAATCCACCCGTGTTAAATGCCTTGTCGCTTAGAATGTCCATACACTGAAACAAATTAGTTCTTAAATACCAACAATTTCTTTCTTATTTTTAAATTAAACATTGTCTGCAAAACCTTTATTAAAAATCAAAATAATCAACTGAAAACCCCCCCAAAAACAAGTAATAACTTTGAAAAATATGTCATTCCTTTTCGGAGCATAGCTTGTTCCGTCCACAAAACTATATTTTGGTCAGTGATATCATTGTATCTTGACAATATGTATAGCAATTGCAGGATAAATGGTATTTTAGTTATCTCTGTTCTTCTCAGGCACGCCCATAACATATCGAAAACTAAATATTCTGAAATGCTATTTTCTGCATTCTACAAGTAAAATTCATCTCTGCCTTAAGATATACTACCAATAATATTATTGATTCTGAATTATTGGTAGGACTAGAGCACCCCCCGTGCACACACCGCCCTGCTTCTGTTCATCTATATAATTGAGTCATTTGTTTCAGGGACTGAGAAGGACAACGATGCAATGATTATAGGGAGTTCTGGAAGAAGATCGTCTGGGATGAGTTCACTCCGGGCTTCAGACGCTTCAGGACTTGTTCTTCTGCTTTTGTGGTCCGCCATCATATCAGAACTCTTGAGGGCCACGTGAGGTTTCAGTTCGAGGGAAATGTTTCACTAGCCACACCGTAAAGGGACAGATACGATACTCGTAGACGGTTTCCAGGAATTATCTCCATAGCCAAGTCTTAATCGGATGAGTCATGATGTTCGTAGACGGTTCCAGGAATTGTCTCCATAGCCAAGTCTTAATGGAGTACAGTCACGATATTCGTAAACAGTTTTCAGGAATTGTCTCTATAACCAAGTCTTGATGAGTACAGTCATGATGTTCGTAAACAGTTTCCAGGAATTGTTTCTATAACCAAGTCTTGATGAGTACAGTCATGATGTTCGTAAACAGTTTCAGGAATTGTTTCTATAACCAAGTCTTGATGAGTGCAGTCATAATGTTCGTAAACAGTTTCTAGGAATTGTCTCTATAACCAAGTCTTGATGAGTACAGTCATGATGTTCGTAAACAGTTTCTAGGAATTGTCTCTATAACCAAGTCTTAATGGGTACAGCCATGATGTTTGTAAAGTTTCCAGGAATTGTCTCTATAGCTAAATATTAATGGGTACAGTCACAATATTCGTAAACAGTGTCCAGGAATTGTCTCTATAAACCAAGTCTTGATGAGTACAGTCATGATGTTCGTAAACAGTTTCCAGGAATTGTCTCTATAGCTAAATCTTAATGGGTACAGACACGATATTCGTAAAACGTTTCACCAATACGGACGTTGTCAAGTGTGTTTACGTGGAGGTGATGTTGCCTCGGGTTAGAAGAGTCCATACACAGCTGCAAATTAAAAATAAATAAATTCAGACAATGACAGCTTGTTATTGTGTGATTCTTTAGACGAAGATGATGGAGAGAAGGAAGTCGTGTTTTTTTCATGGATGTACGGGCTGTGTGCAGTGTCTGGTAGCCAAACTGATTTATCTTCCAGAAGATTTACCTTTGGACAAATATAATCCCTCAAACCGATTTAACCTCTAAACTGAGGCATCTAGGCTGATTTGCCGCTTTTACTAGACAGTTATTTCTAAACAGTAATATCTCTAAGCTCAGTTACCGTCTAGACTAGAGTGAGTTTCTAAACGGAGATATTTCTAGGCTTGATTTACTGTCTAGACTAAACTCGGTTATTTCCAAACAGAGATGTATCTAGGCGTTGAGTTAAATCTAGCCTGCATTAGGCTAGCCTGTGTTATTTCTAAACCGAGATATCTCGGTGACAAATACATTTCCTGACAAGACATTGATATTTTAAAAACTGGGTATCTTTAGATTGAGTTTTCACTAGACTAGATAATGCCATTTTTAACACTAGGCTAAGTATCTCTAGGCTGTTATCTCTAGACTACACAGTACTGTTTAGAATACTGTTATGAGTTATCGTAAAACTACTCAGCGTTGTGTCGAAACTGATACATCTCTAGGCTGAGTTATCACTAGAATGAGTAGTTGCCTATAGACTAGATAATGTTATATCTAAAATGTTAACCTAAGGCTGAGATATCACTAAGCTGAGTCACTAGAATGAATTACACTATAATGTCGTATCAATATGTTGAGCAATCTCTTAGCTGTGTCAGGTCTAAAGCCCCGGTCACACTGACAAGGATCGTCTGGCCGGATCCACGACGGATGAAAACCTCGTGGATGACCCCAGATAGTGGTCTATCCGCGGTCCTCTACGGATGCACCACGGTTTAACTACGGTTTTCGACGTATAAACGAAGGATTATTAAGGATAGGGGTTAGTTGAACAACGAGGAGCGCTACGGGTCGCTACCGGTCGTTACGGATCACTAAGGATCGGTACAGTTTAGTACGGACCACAACGGATTGTCACGAATGATGGCGGATCGTATCCGTGGCTAACCCGGCGTCCTGATCCATGACAGTGTGACCGCGGCTTAAATCAAGTTACTTCCATTCCGAGTGACTTGTAGAACGAAATAACTCTAACCTGAGTTCGCTCTAGTTACGTCTAGACTACGCTCTGTATGGTCACGTAGGCGAGTTGCCTTTAAGAGGAGCCCCCCCCCCCCCCCCACCACCACCACCACCACCACCCCATTAAGATGAATTCTCTAGCAAGACGTACTTACAGATAATGTTTTCTCTAAGCTGAATACCAGTACATGTGTCTTTACAGAAACCTTCCGCTTGATGCTTAACGCATTGCGATGAACAAGTTTATTTTGTTTAACGACACCACTAGAACACATTGATTTACTGGATGTCAACATTTGGTACATTTAGAGAGGAAACCCATTACATTTTCCTATTAGTATCAAGGGATCTTTCATATGCACCATCCTACAGACAGGATAGCACATACCACGGCCTTTTGATATACCAGTCGTGGTGCACTGGGCATTGCAATGAATGCTGACTAAAGGGATTATGAATTATAAAGCCATTAACGTTTTCAAAATAGTATCTCTGCTCACGACGGGGTCAAAATAAGTTTTTCTACTGATATGAATGCTTCCATGAATCATATTATCAGGTGTTTTGCTTCTACGAGGACTGCCAGGTCCCAGGACGATGACATCATTCGATACTTTGTCTGTTGGAGGACTCCCCAATTCGCAGGTCGATACATCCTTCGCTACCTGGCCTGTAGGAGTACTGTCAATTCCTAGGACGATACATCCTTCGTTACCTGGCCTGTCGTTGGACTGTCAATTCCCAGGACGATACATCCTTCGTTGCTTGGCCTGTAGGAGCACTGTCAATTCCCAGAACGATACATCCTTCGTTACCTGGCCTGTAGTTGGACTGTCAATTCCCAGGACGATACATCCTTCGCTACCTGGCCCGTAGGAGCACTGTCAATTCCCAGGACGATACATCCTTCGTTACTTGGTCTGTAGGAGGACTGTCAATTCCCAGGACGATACATCCTTCGTTACTTGGCCTGTAGGAGCACTGTCAATTCCCAGGACGATACATCCTTCATTACTTGGCCTGTAGGAGCACTGTCAATTCCCAGGACGATACATCCTTCGTAGGACGATACATCCTTCGTTACTTGGCCTGTAGGAACACTGTCAATTCCCAGGACGATACATCCTTCGATACCTGGACTGTAGGAGGACTGTTAATTTCCAGCACGATACATCCTTCGTTACTTGGTCTGTAGGAGGACTGTCAATTCCCAGGACGATACATCCTTCGTTACTTGGCCTGTAGGAGGACTGCCAATTCTCGGGACGATACATCCTTCGTTACTTGGCCTGTAGGAAGACTGTCAATTCCCATAACTGATTAGAGAAATCTAAATGTGTACAAGACAGAGCTCAGTGGATATTTATATAAGTATGACTTTTAGTTTTAATACAGAACATTGTCAGACCCGTGTTAGGCAGTGTGGGCTACAGCTTTGTTCTTGTTTACAGTGTACAAGTTCAGTCACGTGTGGGTTTGAATCCCTGACCTGAACACAAGTTTGTTTTCAAATTGCATTGTTCTCAGCTGAGAGTCTTGTAAAGTAATTTATAGTGTGACGTCGCAGGTGCGGATTAACGTAAGATAGGTTGCCGCTTTAGACAGGCTACTTTATGTTTGAACCATTTCCGTCAATTGCTGTTATACATTGTTATTGGATTTTCTTTGTATATGACACAGAAAAAGTCTGCACAATCATAATATGCTAATTACGTTTAAATAATCGATGACTATTTCTAACAGTCATGGATATTAAATGCATTTGGTACTTTTTATATATCATTGTAGACTTAAATAAAAACCGGGTGTGCATTTGTTCTATGCATTGTCTTATACCATTACCATCACTGAATATAATGAAGCAGTGTTTGCACCCTAATAAATTAACCTTTATTTGACAAGTAATAGGATCTTTTATTTTGTGCCTCTGTTTTAGTGGAATATTTTATTTGTTTTCGTTTTAGACTGACAAATTGTTGCTGTCCTTTATTGGTCTGCAGTTTGTCAGGAATAATGCAACGTAATGTTTCTACTTTAATGGTTACACGTTGTTGTGTATATGCAGTGTTGTACGTCATTCAAGTTTTTTGTCGGATCTCGGGTAACTCGAAGGGTTTTTCTTTTCCTTCTGTTAATTTCGATACAACGGTGTTCGACTGTGTTGGCTTTAATTTGTAACGACGATAGATGTGTTATCATGGTCGCCCATTTTTATACCTTGTTCTTTCAAAGAAGACAAAAATAATTTTACAGCCGCAGTAATTAATATTTGAACATTTAAAACAGATTTGTGAATACGATTGACTGTTAAAATATTCCAACATTTTTATGGGTTTTTTAAAGACAAAAGTAATACTCTTGTAAAGCTGCCGTCTTTAACATTGTAACATTTAGAATAGATTTGTGAAAAAACGATACAGTGATTTTCATATGATCCCCGATAATTTTTATAACTTATTCTTTCACCCCCTTTCCCACCAAAAAATAGACCAAAAAAAAAACCAAAAAAAAAAAACGTTTTAAAAATATTTGACCATGTAGAATAGTCCAGCCAGTATAACTGTCTTTCTCTGACGTGCGATTTTTCAATTTGTTATCTACTGTCTAAAATATATGTTACTTGACAAAAATAGTAATGAATTTTTGTGTAAGTTGCTTACAGTAGATATCCCCCACCCCTGCCCCCTGCCCCCTACACACGCACAAACACGCACTTTTACACGTTATAAAAGAACCACTGGTCATGAACAATGTTACCACATGAGGATAAGAGATTGCAACTTTGAAAAAAACAACACCTAAAAATATTCCATTAGCGCGCTGGTTAAGCCATCGGAATTACAGCTGATAGGTACTGGCTTCGCAGCACGGTACCGGCTCCTAGCCACAGTGGGAATTGAAAATTTGCGTAATCGATTTATTGGTTACGCAAAAACAAATTCAGGTAACCCATTTCGTTTTTACGCAGCCCATCATTATCATGTAAATGATGTCATAAATTCAATGCGCGAACAACAAACAAAATTGGTTACGCGAACGACGCGCGAACGAAACTATCGCTCTCACAATTTTCAAAGGCCTGGAACCTTTTACGGCACAGTTGGGAGAGGTAATAACACTACATCGACTGGTCTCCAGCCAGTGCACCACCACTGGTATATCAAAGGCCGTGGTATGTGTTATCCTGTCTATGGGATGGTGCATGTAAAATATCCCTTGCTGATAATAGCCCATGAAGTGGCGACAGCGGGTTTCCTCCCTCAATATCTGTGTGGTCCTTAACCATATGTCCGACGCCATATAACCGTAAATAAAATGTGTTGAGTGCGTTGTTAAATAAAACATTTCCTTCCTTCCTTCCCAACCGGCCTCGGTGGCGTCGTGGCAGGCCATCGGTCTACAGGCTGGTAGGTACTGGGTTCGGATCCCAGTCGAGGCATGGGATTTTTAATCCAGATACCGACTCCAAACCCTGAGTGAGTGCTCCGCAAGGCTCAATGGGTAGGTGTAAACCACTTGCACCGACCAGTGATCCATAACTGGTTCAACAAAGGCCATGGTTTGTGCTATCCTGCCTGTGGGAAGCGCAAATAAAAGATCCCTTGCTGCCTGTCGTAAAAGAGTAGCCTATGTGGCGACAGCGGGTTTCCTCTCAAAATATGTGTGGTCCTTAACCATACGTCTGACGCCATATAACCGTAAATAAAATGTGTTGAGTGCGTCGTTAAATAAAACATGTCTTTCTTTTCCTTCCTTCCCACAAATATCTAACCATTAATCTACTGTTCTGAAAAAAAATATCCCCAGATAGCTGCAAATGTGTGACCAGGAGAACGTGCTTGCATCATACTTGGGTATAAGCATGAAAATCAACTTAAATCAACTTGAATCACACACACACACACACACACACACACACACACACACACACACACACACACACACACACCGCCCCCGACCTTGGATATAGGCATGATAGACATGTTTAATCTGATTAAAATGAAAATAATATTATTATGTTTGTTCTGATTAAAATTAAAATACTTCATCAACAAATTACTCTTCGGAAGGAAGGAAGGAAATGTTTTATTTAACGACGCACTAAACACATTTAATTACGGTTATATGGCGTCAGACATATGGTTAAGGACCACAAAGTTATTGACAAAGGAAACCCGCTGTCGCCATTCATGGGCTACTCTTTTTTTCGATTAGCAGCAAGTTTTTTTTTTTATATGCACCATCTCACAGACAGGATAGCACATACCACGGCCTTTGTTACACCAGTTGTGGAGCACTGGCTGGAATTACTCTTGGGATGTATGGAAGTATGTTTTATAACTGCTTGCTTGCTCATCCTCAAATTGCTACTGACTCAGGGGTCGAAATATTTCCGTTCCGAGCAGTTTTCTCCGATCAACCTCGCCACAGGCCGGGCGATTTTTGCTGACTTGTTGTCTTGTCGGATCGACAATCATTTTACTGTTATATTCACAGACTAGTTTAAGGTTTTCATATTTGGTCCGGCAGGTTATGATACAGGCCGGCAGAATTTATAGCTTTTACCGGACCGAATGTCCGGCACAGGTTTCAATCAATTTCGACCTCTGCTGACATTTATTAGGTCTCGCCAAACAGTGTTTTCCGCGTCAAAGTAAGCTATTCTTTGTGAACCGTGGGTCTCATTGTGAAACGCATTGTACAGTTTCTATTCATTTCTAGTTTACAGTCGAATACTAGTGAATTATGAATGCGCGGTGCTGCATTTCGTTGTTTATAATTTTAAATCTAGTGAAATCAATTATTTTTGTATCTTTTTGTTTGTTGTGTTTTGGGTTGTTATTTTTTGGGAGTGGAGGAAGGTTGTGTTTGTTGGAAGGGATCAGGAAGGGAGGGGCTATATTGCTTTCGTTGTTCTGTTCAACATGGCACGTAATGCATGTACCAAATTAAATAATAACGCAAGATGGAGAAATTAATAATTTACGGTTTCAAAATGAGAACAATGAAAGGGCAATAACTGGCGTTTTTTAAAATTTATTTAAAAGAAAGGAAAACAAAAAAGATATACCTTTTTTGTTTTATTTAGCTGAAATTGCAAGTCTGGATTGCTATCATGGACGAGCTGTCCAATGCTAGAATGTATAGATAGGCTCTATAGTCCAATATCATTATTTTTGACATTGATACAGTGGCTGACTAGATAATATATTATTAAGTATATTGAATCAGCATTTTGTACAGAAAACAAATTGATTATTTAAGTGCCGTATATACATGTACACGTGTTAAGTGTAATAAACTATATAAACATCCCATTTCATTTGTTCTTTACTTGTATTATTATTTATTTATATTACATACCCGAG
>NC_054700.1:53702592-53725092 GCF_016097555.1 Gigantopelta aegis
CATGAAACACCAAAGACAAGTTTGATCAAGACCATGAAACACCAAAGACAAGTTTGATCAAGACCATTTTGATCAAGACCATGACACACCAAAGACAAGTTTGATCAAGACCATGAAACACCAAAGACAAGTTTGATCAAGACCATGAAACACCAAAGACAAGTTTGATCAAGACCATGAAACACCAAAGACAAGTTTGATCAAGACCATGAAACACCAAAGACAAGTTTGATCAAGACCATGAAACACCAAAGACAAGTTTGATCAAGACCATGAAACACCAAAGACAAGTTTGATCAAGACCATGAAACACCAAAGACAAGTTTGATCAAGACCATGAAACACCAAAGACAAGTTTGATCAAGACCATGAAACACCAAAGACAAGTTTGATCAAGACCATGAAACACCAAAGACACCAGACAAGTTTGATCAAGACCATGAAACACCAAAGACAAGTTTGATCAAGACCATGAAACACCAAAGACAAGTTTGATCAAGACCATGAAACACCAAAGACAAGTGAAACACCAAAGACAAGTTTGATCAAGACCATGAAACACCAAAGACAAGTTTGATCAAGACCATGAAACACCAAAGACAAGTTTGATCAAGACCATGAAACACCAAAGACAAGTTTGATCAAGACCATGAAACACCAAAGACAAGTGAAACACCAAAGACAAGTTTGATCAAGACCATGAAACACCAAAGACAAGTGAAACACCAAAGACAAGTTTGATCAAGACCATGAAACACCAAAGACAAGTGAAACACCAAAGACAAGTTTGATCAAGACCATGAAACACCAAAGACAAGTTTGATCAAGACCATGAAACACCAAAGACAAGTTTGATCAAGACCATGAAACACCAAAGACAAGTTTGATCAAGACCATGAAACACCAAAGACAAGTTTGATCAAGACCATGAAACACCAAAGACAAGTTTGATCAAGACCATGAAACACCAAAGACAAGTTTGATCAAGACCATGAAACACCAAAGACAAGTTTGATCAAGACCATGAAACACCAAAGACAAGTGAAACACCAAAGACAAGTTTGATCAAGACCATGAAACACCAAAGACAAGTTTGATCAAGACCATGAAACACCAAAGACAAGTTTGATCAAGACCATGAAACACCAAAGACAAGTTTGATCAAGACCATGAAACACCAAAGACAAGTTTGATCAAGACCATGAAACACCAAAGACAAGTGAAACACCAAAGACAAGTTTGATCAAGACCATGAAACACCAAAGACAAGTTTGATCAAGACCATGAAACACCAAAGACAAGTTTGATCAAGACCATGAAACACCAAAGACAAGTGAAACACCAAAGACAAGTTTGATCAAGACCATGAAACACCAAAGACAAGTTTGATCAAGACCATGAAACACCAAAGACAAGTTTGATCAAGACCATGAAACACCAAAGACAAGTTTGATCAAGACCATGAAACACCAAAGACAAGTGAAACACCAAAGACAAGTTTGATCAAGACCATGAAACACCAAAGACAAGTTTGATCAAGACCATGAAACACCAAAGACAAGTTTGATCAAGACCATGAAACACCAAAGACAAGTGAAACACCAAAGACAAGTTGATCAAGACCATGAAACACCAAAGACAAGTGAAACACCAAAGACAAGTTTGATCAAGACCATGAAACACCAAAGACAAGTGAAACACCAAAGACAAGTTTGATCAAGACCATGAAACACCAAAGACAAGTTTGATCAAGACCATGAAACACCAAAGACAAGTTTGATCAAGACCATGAAACACCAAAGACAAGTTTGATCAAGACCATGAAACACCAAAGACAAGTTTGATCAAGACCATGAAACACCAAAGACAAGTGAAACACCAAAGACAAGTTTGATCAAGACCATGAAACACCAAAGACAAGTTTGATCAAGACCATGAAACACCAAAGACAAGTTTGATCAAGACCATGAAACACCAAAGACAAGTGAAACACCAAAGACAAGTTTGATCAAGACCATGAAACACCAAAGACAAGTTTGATCAAGACCATGAAACACCAAAGACAAGTTTGATCAAGACCATGAAACACCAAAGACAAGTTTGATCAAGACCATGAAACACCAAAGACAAGTGAAACACCAAAGACAAGTTTGATCAAGACCATGAAACACCAAAGACAAGTTTGATCAAGACCATGAAACACCAAAGACAAGTTTGATCAAGACCATGAAATACAGACAATTTGAAGTCAAGGCTCAGGTAAAAATGATTGTTTTGTTTTAACGCCATTTAGAGCACATTGATTTATTAATCATCGGCTATTGGCTGTCAAACATTTAGTAATTTGTACATATAGCCTTAGTGAGGAAACCCGCTAGAATTACCCATTAGTAGCAAGGGATTTTTTTTTTTATATGCATCACCCTACATACAGGATAGCACATACCACGACCGTTGATATACCAGTCGTGGTGTGCTGACTGGAACGGAAAAATAGTCCTAGATCGACCGCGCATCAGGCGAGCGCTTTACCACTGGACTCCAGTCCATTTATCGCCAGGCGAAAAAACTGGTTTAGCGAGAGTTCGGCTATTTGAACCTGCCTTGTGTTTCAGGGTTTCTTCTACTATCGTTTAGATTCGAACAAGACTAAGATACACCGAAGACGAGTTTGATCAAGACTAAGATACACCGAAGACGAGTTTTATCAAGACTAAGATACACCGAAGACGAGTTTGATCAAGACTATGATACACCGAAGACGAGTTTGATCAAGACTATGATACACCGAAGACGAGTTTGACCAAGACTAAGATACACCGAAGACGAGTTTGATCAAGACTAAGATACACCGAAGACGAAGGTTGAAATAATGGTGGATATTTATTGATTTTGTGCTTTGAAACATAAAGTTTATATCTTCAGCTATAAGCCTATAAAAATCACAACCAAATAACTATATTTACTAGTAGAAAAAAAGGGAATTTTATTGGGAATCTTGAGAGTGTGTCACACGCATTAACTAGTGACGTCACTGTTTTATGCGTACACATTCAACGCACTAAGTTGTTTTCTATAATTCTTTGCAAACTGACAGAACAAAAACAAAGATGGTGACCATTTTATATTTAGCTACATATTATTCGGGAAACTTGTTTTGTTGTCCAGTACAAGACTTTTAAAAATTATTATTCTTGAGTTAATAATGGAAAGATTATCCGTGGGATCAATTAATATGTAGTTATTTGTTACAAATAAATGTGAAAATAACAAAATATTGTTGTTTCAACTTTGACATAGGACCTTTAACATTTCTAACATGAAACATATTGTTCGACAAATCTTTTTCAGTTCGGTATAGAACCGAAAGCTTACACTAATTAATGTCACATGCAGAAATGATTAATTTAAATGTTCTTGCATGTTTGACTTTCAGCTTAGTTGTTTCATTTCTGCAAGCTACGAACACTTCTCACTAAAAACCGAACCGAAATGCTGTTCCGTACCAAGGCAGTGGTGTTGGTGGTGGCCGTTTTCCTGCAACTAGTTTTACCTGCAGTGACGGAACAGTATCCAGGCAAGTGTATCGCATGTCTGTTAATTAATACGTTTTCCTGCAACTAGTTTTACCTGCAGTGACGGAACAGTATCCAGGCAAGTGTATCGCATGTCTGTTAATTAATACGGTTTCCTGCAACTAGTTTTACCCGCAGTGACGGAACAGTATCCAGGCAAGTGTATCGCATGTCTGTTAATTAATACGTTTTCCTGCAACTAGTTTTACCCGCAGTGACGGAACAGTATCCAGGCAAGTGTATCGCATGTCTGTTAATTAATACGGTTTCCTGCGACTAGTTTTACCCGCAGTGACGGAACAGTATCCAGGCAAGTGTATCGCATGTCTGTTAATTAATATGGGAACAAAAAGAAGAAAGTTTGTCTTGTTTAACGACGCCTGGTACATATTTATTTATTAATCATCGGCTATTTAGTAATTTTGGTATATAGTTTTAGAGAGGAAACCCGTTACATTTTTCCATTAATCGCACGACCTTTGATATACCAGTCGTGGTGCACTGGCTGGGACGAGAAATATCCCAATGGGTCCACCGACGGGGATCGATCCTAGATCGACCGCGCATCAGGCGAGCGCTTTACCACTGGGCTATGTCCCGCCCAGAAAAAGAAGAGAAAAAAATAAAAGAGAATTTTGTTTTAATTAACTATAAATTAGCAAAGATCAAAACAACAGTTAATGTTTGTTTAACGAAACCACTAGAGCACCACAGACCGGAAAGCATGATACTAGATCCTGGGACTTCGCAAACTGTGGTTGACAAAGCATACTCTTTCTAGACTATCGATAAGTGTTACCCATATATTTTTTCAGTATATCAGATGGTTTACCTAGCATTTCCTACATTTTGAAAGCACTTAAATTACAGCAAATCTGTAAGATGTTAATTTGGCAGTGGTCGAAATATTGCCATCCCAACAGGTTTTGCCGGTGGTGATCACCACGGGCAGGGAGATGGTTGGTTTTTCATGCCGTCGCGTTGAACCGGCAATCATTATGGGCCGAATTTACGAAGCCTGTTTATCTTAAACGCAGGTGTTTAAGCATTGTAAATGTATGTAGTTACACGCGTGTAAGACAAACAGGTGTTTAAGCCTTGTAAATGTACGTAGTTACACGCGTGTAAGCCGCAAACAGGTGCTTAAGCCTTGTAAATGTACGTAGTTACACGCGTGTAAGACAGAAACAGGTGCTTAAGCCTTGTAAATGTACGTAGTTACACGCGTGTAAGACGTAAACAGGCGTTTAAGCCTTGTAAATGTCTGTAGTTACACGCGGGTAAGACATAAACATGCGTTTAAGCCTTGTAAATGTCTGTAGTTACACGCGGGTAAGACATAAACAGGCGTTTAAGCATCTTAAATGTATGTAGTTACATGCGGGTAAGACAAACAGGCGTTTAAGCCTCGTAAATGTATGTAGTTACATGCGGGTAAGACATAAACAGGTGTTTAAGCCTCGTAAATGTATGTAGTTACGCGCGTGTAAGACATACACTGGTGTTTAATCCTCGTAAATGTATGTAGTTACGCGCGTGTAAGACATAAACTGGTGTTTAAGCCTCGTAAATGTATGTAGTTACACGCGTGTAAGACATAAACAGGTGTTTAAGCCTCGTAAATGTCTGTAGTTACACGCGTGTAAGACATAAACAGGTGTTTAAGCCTCGTAAATGTCTGTAGTTACACGCGTGTAAGACATAAACAGGTGTTTAAGCCTCGTAAATGTCTGTAGTTACACGCGTGTAAGACAAACAGGTGTTTAAGCCTTGTAAATGTCTGTAGTTACACGCTTGTAGGACATAAACAGGTGTTTAAGCATTGTAAATGTATGTAGTTACACGCGTGTAAGACATAAACAGGCGTTTAAGCATTGTAAATGTATGTAGTTAAACGCGTGTAAGACATAAACAGGCGTTTAAGCCTTGTAAATGTATGTAGTTACAAGCATGTAAGACATAAACAGGTGTTTATATTAAATTTTATTAGGTTTAGTCAATCATTTATTAGTTTTAGGCAATCACGTTACATTTATATTTCTTAGTTTTAGTCAATTATATTTTGTCCGGCAGGTTTTGATTCGTGCCGGCAGAATACGTAGCTTACCGGAGCGAATGTCCGTCACGAATTTTAACCAATTTCGACCCCTGGTTGGTACATGGTATTTTTAGTTGAGGGCGCACATTACATTTATAAAAGCAAATTGCTTTCAAACCAACCTTTAAAATAAAAATAACCCTAAACATTCCGGATGTATGAAATGGATATTCTAAACATTCCGGATGTATGAAATGGATATTCTAAACATTCCGGATGTATGAAATGGATATTCTAAACATTCTGGCTGTATGAAATGGATATTCTAAACAATGAAATATAATTAATGTCTGATATTAATTATGGAAAACAGATTTAAAAGTGAAAAATACGCCCGAAGTGTTTAAAAATTACGGTTTGTCACTTTAATACAATTTTTAGTAAAATCTTAGACTAAACTGTATTTATAATATAACTCGTTTGATTGTTTCATTACAGATACTGATACAGATCAACAACCAAAATACCCGCCAAGTAAGTTTTATTTTTATCATTAAAACGTTTAAAGTTTGTTTGGAAACAAAAAGTATATATATAACTCTTGAGTTGAATCGTATACATAGGCGTACGGGCTCCCGTTTGTGTAGGGGGCAGGCTGGCTTTTGCCCGACTCATTTTTATATGGATTACAACTAATTCTGAGGGTAGAATGATGGAAATACATGATAAAAAGCTTTCAGGTTAGCACATTTTGCCCGAATATCTCTATCATTTTTAACCGAATTTAAGGTTTTGTTCCAATAGGTCACGGGGATCCTATAATACCCGTAACTGAATGAAACACGATTATCCAAATATCTCTCCTAACTGTATATCTATTAGATCTCTCTGTATCGGGCAGTGTATACCCGAGTAGCTCGGCTCTAGGTATATCAGAGATAAGATCTTATATAAGTATATATAATATAGCACGTTAGTTCACTAGAAAACACAACAAAACACAATACACTTTGGAATCTGTATTAACCTTAAGCTGACAAATATATTTGCCGCAGTTAATTAGTTAACAACAACAATAATAATAACAACCCAGAACTAATCACTTAATTAGTTAATCACTAGGTGCCTAGTTTACACAATGCTCTAATCACTTAACCGTGATACAACACACACACGTGTGATAATTGAGAAACGCTGCCAGGGGAACTTAATTAATAAAGGAATTACAACTCTATTACTAACTGGTTAATTTTTAATTAACCCTTAACTACTCATTCAGTAACCTTGTAATACAGAATTAATACTGGTACCTATCACAATAAAGACAATAACCTACAGTTTACCTAGGTCCTCTAGGATGACTGGCTAAGCTTTAATAATTTTAAACAGTGAAGCTTACAATTTACTTCGTCAGTTTACCGAAAACACTGTCTAAATATTATTGGTATAATACAGTATTAAAAATATTTGAAGTCACATCAATCACATCAAGGTTATACAACAGAGCAGAAAAATATATATTTACCAAGTCCAAACGGACTAACGTTCCCTGGCACCCTTCCTTTTGTTTCTCCTCGATATATCTAAAATCCTAGCTATTTATTATAATATCCGAATATCGCCTGGGGATACAAGGCGGTACCGAATACCTACAAGTGATATTTCCACAGCGACCAAGACGGCATATTTTTCTTAGATGGTCAGACTAGATGTCGCCAATCGCTAAAAATCCCCGGTCGTAAAACAGAACTCGCGGAGGTATTACGTAACTACTGGCCACATGGCCTCCGCATCTGGTCTGGGTGTGTATTGGGAACAGATCGACCACCGTCGCGCGGAGGTATTACGTAACAAAGTGCCCACCTAGTCTAAGTGCATATTGGGACTGCACACGGCCCTCTAAAACAATTAATATCGCCACAGGCGAAAAGAAATTAAGAGCATGTTCCGTCACATACACCCTCAGTTATTTTATACTAGGCACGGCCCGGCACCTATATCATCTTGTACATGATCGACAATTTTGTTCTGTTGCAGTGCATACTTCAGGTTCACAGAGTGGCAGTGTCCCTGTACTCCTGACGTCGTTGTGCGTTGCGCTGTCCGTGTTTCTAAAATACGCCTGGAAGCTCTTCTGATTACCAGTCTATTTTGCTGAAGATAAGATTGATGACATCGTCGTGCGTTGCGCTGTCTGTGTTTCTGAAATACGCTTGAAAGCCTTTCTGATTTCCTGTCTATTTTTTCTGAAGATACGATGGAGGCAGTGGATGTTGTTTCCAATACATAACCTTTCTGTTCGGCTTTTTAAAAAATAAATTAAATAATAATAAAGGTACCAGTGCGTTCAAGTACCAGTCAATTTTGGAAAAGTCTAGAAAGAAAGAAAAAAAAATATATGATGCTGACATGTATTTAGGCACTATTAAAATAAAAATTTCTACAAATGCGTCCGTTGTTTGTTTTATTGATTGTAGGTAGCTAACAATAAAATGCATGCATTCCCATAAATGCTATAAATGTTTTCATTTTTTCTTATTTTACATTATAATTAAAAATTTCTTTTTCTATTCCTCACACATTTATAGGATATTAAACGAGCTTCCATTTTGTATCATGTTTGTGGCTCGAGTGGAATAATGTTCAGTTGTCACGAGCTTTAGCGAGTGACAGTGAAACTTATTTAACAAAGGACATTATCTTGATCAACCGGCCTCGGTGGCGTCGTGGGAGGCCATCGGTCTACAGGCTGGTAGGTACTGGGTTCGGATCCCAGTCGAGGCATGGGATTTTTAATCCAGATACCGACTCCAAACCCTGAGTGAGTGCTCCGCAAGGCTCAATGGGTAGGTGTAAACCACTTGCACCGACCAGTGATCCATAACTGGTTCAACAAAGGCCATGGTTTGTGCTATCCTGCCTGTAGGAAGCGCAAATAAAAGATCCCTTGCTGCTAATCGGAAGAGTACCCATGTAGTGGCGACAGTGGGTTTCCTCTCAAAATCTGTGTGGTCCTTAAATCGTATGTCTGACGCCATATAACCGTAAATAAAATGTGTTGAGCGTCGTTAAATAAAACATTTCTTTCTTTCTTTTATCTTGATAAAAACAATATTAACGAGTTTAATAAAGTATTTATTACTCTTTATCAATTTGAATTTATATTATTATAAAGGAACAAGGAACCTAAACAAAACATTAATTTCAATTCATTCATTTCAACTTATTTCGTGCTTATTTCCAATTTAGGTACAAGCACGCTGTCCTGGACACAAACCTCAGCTATCAGGGCTGTCTGTCCAGGACAGTGGGTTAGTTGTTAGTTGTTAATGAGAGAGAAGAGGGTGTAGTGATCTTACACCAACCCACTGAGTTGTTAAAACTCGCTCTGGGTGGGAGCCGGTACCGGGCTGCGAACCCTGTACCTACCAGACTTATGTCCGATGGCTTAACCACGACACTACCGAGGCCAGTTAAACAAAACAAAAACAAAAAAGTTGTCCTTTTTATAAAAGATAATGCACTGGAATCCGTGCTTAGACAGACTATAAACAGTGACTTTGTAATTACTTTTGCCTTTTTCTGTTAACAGATGTAACTATTCAGATATGTAAATAAATGACCGTTTTTGACATTGGTCAATCACGTGACGATGAGGTGTTACGTCACACTTTACGTTTCAGTGGGTCGTAACACTTTGCTATAAACCAAGACATTTTGAGCAATATGTTTGGGACAAGACCCCCCCCCCCCCCCCCCCCAAATCAGAGAATGGGTCCACCGTTCATTTCATTTCAACTTATTTTCGTGCTTGTATCCAATTAATGTTGAAGCACGCTGTCCTGGGCACAAACCTCAGCTATCAGGGATGTCTGTCCAGGACAGTGGGTTAGTTGTTAGTTTGTTAGTGGTTAGTAAAAGAGAAGAGAGTGTGTAGTGGCATTACATCTACCCACTGAGCCCTTAACAACTGGCTCTTGATTGGAGCCGGTACCGGGCTGCGAACCCTGTACTTACCTCTGATGGCTTAACCACTGCGCCACCGAGGCCATTGGTTGACCGTTAAAATAAAGTTTGTTTTGTTTCTAATCGTTCTAATATTTGTACTAAGTTAAATTTCATTTTATGTCCTAAACATTGTTTTTTCGTACGTATGAAATTATTTGAAGACAAAATCCAGTTTGGGCTTCTAACAAATATTAAGACGACCAGAAACATATTGAATATACAGACACTGATATTGTAAACAAGAAAATATGTTTAATATGTAAGTTTAATCGTAGAAATATTTTATTAGTGGGAAACATCTTAGAATGCAGCAAACACAGGAATGTCCCTTTAAAAATAGCAGCAAACTCAGGAATGTCCCTTTAAAAATTGCAGCAAACTCAGGAATGCCCCTTTAAAGGTAATATTTTCGATTTGTAAGGTTTATCCCAGAGAACATGGCAACAGGTATAATCGAACGTTGATCGGTTGGTGTAAACCGATTGTAGTCGATGATCGACGATGGAATTTCAATCGAATCCCAACACTAGAAATAGCCCAGGCGTGCGTTATAATACAATACCTTGTTAATAATCGGCTATTGGATGTCAAACATTTGGTACTTTTAAACTAAAGGCGACGCCACACAATACAAGCGCTATGTACGAGAATAGCCCTTTTTTAAAGTTTGTTTTTGTTTAACGACACTACTGGAAGACATTGATTTATTAATCATTGGCTACTGGATGTCAAATATTTGGTAATTTTTACATATAGTCTTAGAGAGGAAACCCGCAACAATTTTCCATTAGCAGCAAGGGATGTTTTATATGCACTTTCTCACAGACAGGAAAACACATACCACGGTCTTTGATCAGTTGTGGTGAACTGGTTGGAACGAAAAAAAAAACAATCAGTTAAATGGATCCACCGAGGTGGTTCGATCCTGCAACGCAAGCAACTCAGACGAGTGCTCAACCGACTGAGCTAAATCCCGCCCTTAGGGGAAAATGTAAACATGTTGCTGAAATGAACAAACAGGTTTTAGTTAATATTTAGTGTTAGTTTGTTTGTTTGTTTGTTTGTTTGTTCGTGCGTTCGTTCGTTCGTTTGAATGTGAAACCATTGGTAATTTTCACATAGTCTTAGACAGGAAACCCGCTATATTTTTCCACTGGCAGCCAATGGGCCTACCGACAGAAATAGATCCCAGACTGACCGCGTATCAAGCGAGCTCTTTACCACTGGCCTACATCCCGCCCCATCCCCAGTTATCGTCCGTTGTCTTGCTACAACACAAGACTTTCAAGACTTTCACTACAACACAAGACTTTCACTACAACACAAGACTTTCACCACAACACAAGACTTACACAAGACTTTCACCACGACACAGGACCTTCACTACAACATAAGACTTTCAGTACAACACAAGACTTTCACTACAACACAAGACTTTCACTACAACACAATACTTTCACCACAACACAAGACTTACACAAGACTTTCACCACGACACAACTTTCACTACAACACAAGACTTTCACCACGACACAAGACTTTCACTACAAAACAAGATTTACACAAGACTTTCACCACGACACAAAACTTTCACCACAAGACAAGACTTTCACCACGACACCAGACTTTCACTACGACACAAGACTTACACAAGGCTTTCACCACGACACAGGACCTTCACTACAACACAAGACGTTCACCACGACACAGGACTTTCACTACGACACAAGACTTTCACCACAACACAAGACTTACACAAGACTTTCACCACGACACAAGACTTTCACTACGACACAAAACTTCCACGACACAAGACTTTCACTACAACACAAGACTTTCACCACGACACAAGACTTTCACCATGACACAAGACTTTCACCACAACACAAGACTTTCACCACAACACAAGACTTATACAAGACTTTCATCACAACACAAGACTTACACAAGACTTTCACTACGACACAAGACTTTCACCACGACACAAGACTTTCACTACGACACAAGACTTTCACCACAACACAAGACTTTCACTACGACACAAGACTTTCACCACGACACAAGACTTTCACCAAAACACAAGACTTACACAAGACTTTCACCACGACACAAGACTTTCACCACAACACAAGACTTTCACCACGACACAAGACTTTCACCACGACACAAGACTTTCACCACAACACAAGACTTACACAAGACTTTCACCACAACACAAGACTTTCACCACGACATAAGACTTTCACAACACAAGACTTACACAAGACTTTCACCACGACACAAGACTTTCACAACGACACAAGACTTTCACTACGACACAAGACTTTCACCACGACACACCACGATTCAAGACTTTCATCACGACACAAGACGTTCACCACAACACAAGACTTTCACCACGACACAAGACTTTCACCTCAACACAAGATTTTCACTACAAAACAATACTTTCACCACAAAACAAGATTTTCACTACAAAACAAGACTTTCACCACGACTCAAGACTTTCACCACGACACAAGACTTTCACTACAAAACAAGACTTTCACTACAAAACAAGACTTTCATCACGACACAAGACTTTCACCACGACTCAAGACTTTCACCACGACACAAGACTTTCACCACGACACAAGACTTTCACCACAACACAAGACTTACACAAGACTTTCACCACAATACAAGACTTTCACCACGACACAGGACTTTCACCACGACATAAGACTTTCACAACACAAGACTTACACAAGACTTTCACCACGACACAAGACTTTCACAACGACACAAGACTTTCACTACGACACAAGACTTTCACCACGACACACCACGATTCAAGACTTTCACCACGACACAAGACTTTCACCACAACACAAGACTTTCACCACGACACAAGACTTTCACCACGACACAAGACTTTCACCATGACACAAGACTTACACAAGACTTTCACCACGACACAAGACTTTAACCACGACACAAGACTTTCACTACGACACAAGACTTTCACCACGACACAAGACTTTCACCATGACACAAGACTTTCACTACAACACAAGACTTTCACCACGACACAAGACTTTCACTACAAAACAAGATTTACACAAGACTTTCACCACGACACAAAACTTTCACCACAAGACAAGACTTTCACCACGACACCAGACTTTCACTACGACACAAGACTTACACAAGGCTTTCACCACGACACAGGACCTTCACTACAACACAAGACGTTCACCACGACACAGGACTTTCACTACGACACAAGACTTTCACCACAACACAAGACTTACACAAGACTTTCACCACGACACAAGACTTTCACTACGACACAAAACTTCCACGACACAAGACTTTCACTACAACACAAGACTTTCACCACGACACAAGACTTTCACCATGACACAAGACTTTCACCACAACACAAGACTTTCACCACAACACAAGACTTATACAAGACTTTCATCACAACACAAGACTTACACAAGACTTTCACTACGACACAAGACTTTCACCACGACACAAGACTTTCACTACGACACAAGACTTTCACCACAACACAAGACTTTCACTACGACACAAGACTTTCACCACGACACAAGACTTTCACCAAAACACAAGACTTACACAAGACTTTCACCACGACACAAGACTTTCACCACAACACAAGACTTTCACCACGACACAAGACTTTCACCACGACACAAGACTTTCACCACAACACAAGACTTACACAAGACTTTCACCACAACACAAGACTTTCACCACGACATAAGACTTTCACAACACAAGACTTACACAAGACTTTCACCACGACACAAGACTTTCACAACGACACAAGACTTTCACTACGACACAAGACTTTCACCACGACACACCACGATTCAAGACTTTCATCACGACACAAGACGTTCACCACAACACAAGACTTTCACCACGACACAAGACTTTCACCTCAACACAAGATTTTCACTACAAAACAATACTTTCACCACAAAACAAGATTTTCACTACAAAACAAGACTTTCACCACGACTCAAGACTTTCACCACGACACAAGACTTTCACTACAAAACAAGACTTTCACTACAAAACAAGACTTTCATCACGACACAAGACTTTCACCACGACTCAAGACTTTCACCACGACACAAGACTTTCACCACGACACAAGACTTTCACCACAACACAAGACTTACACAAGACTTTCACCACAATACAAGACTTTCACCACGACACAGGACTTTCACCACGACATAAGACTTTCACAACACAAGACTTACACAAGACTTTCACCACGACACAAGACTTTCACAACGACACAAGACTTTCACTACGACACAAGACTTTCACCACGACACACCACGATTCAAGACTTTCACCACGACACAAGACTTTCACCACAACACAAGACTTTCACCACGACACAAGACTTTCACCACGACACAAGACTTTCACCATGACACAAGACTTACACAAGACTTTCACCACGACACAAGACTTTAACCACGACACAAGACTTTCACTACGACACAAGACTTTCACCACGACACAAGACTTTCACCAAAACACAAGACTTACACAAGACTTTCACCACGACACAAGACTTTCACCACAACACAAGACTTACACAAGACTTTCACCACGACACAAGACTTTCACCACAACACAAGACTTTCACCACGACACAAGACTTTCACCACGACACACCACGATTCAAGACTTTCACCACGACACAAGACTTTCACCACAACACAAGGCTTTCACCACGACACAAGACTTTCACCTCAACACAAGATTTTCACTACAAAACAAGACTTTCACCACAAAACAAGATTTTCACTACAAAACAAGACTTTCACCACGACACAAGACTTTCACCACGACTCAAGACTTTCACCACGACACAAGACTTTCACTACAAAACAAGACTTTCACTACAAAACAAGACTTTCACCACAACACAAGACTTTCACCACAAAACAAGACTTACACTACAACACAAGACTTTCACTACAACACAAGACTTTCACCACAACAGAAGACTTACACAAGACTTTCACCACGACACAAGACTTTCATCACGACCCAAGACTTTCACCACGACACAAGACTTTCACCACAACACAAGACTTTCACCACAACACAAAACCTTTTAAAAGCAATTTACAGTATTATTGCCAAACCGCGATTCGGGGATTTGCAGCATTTCCGATACCTTGCAATATTCTGTATCACAAACTAGTTAAACAACAGTCAGCTGCGCAGGGTGAAAAACAAAAAAGGAGAATAAGAAGAAAAAGAGAAAAGATTCGTGTGACATTGATAGCGAGTGTAGCTGTCCACTGTAAACCGGCCTCGGTGGCGTCGTGGCAGGCCATCGGTCTACAGGCTGGTAGGTATTGGGTTCGAATCCCAGTCGAGGCATGGGATTTTTAATCCAGATACCGACTCCAAACTCTGGGTGAGTGCTCCGCAAGGTTCAGTGGGTAGGTGTAAACCACTTGCACCGACCAGTGATCCATAACTGGTTCAACAAAGGCCATGGTTTGTGCTATCCTGCCTGTGGGAAGCGCAAATAAAAGATCCCTTGCTGCTAATCGGAAGAGTAGCCCATGCAGTGGCGACAGCGGGTTTCCTCTCAAAATCTGTGTGTTCCTTAACCATATTATGTCTGACGCCATATAACTGTAAACAAATTGTGTTGAGTGCGTCGTTAAATAAAACATTTCTCTCTCTGTCCACTGTAAAAAAAAAAAATGCTAATGGTCTTAAATAAGTCGTCAAATAAATGTTAAAGTAGAGTTTCACTCTTCACAAATAACGTCCGCCACTGCAAATTTTGAATGACGGTCCCAAAATATTTTAAAATCTAACGTGTCCAAAAAGGAGGTTACCTGTCCTAAGAGAGGTTGGCAAGCTGATGAGGGGTGAGGCGGTCAAGTTCGGGACTTCGTGCTTCCTGTCCATGATAGCTGGGATGACCTGGTGGTAGCCGGCGCCGAAGATAGCCTTGAGGATCCTGTGTATGGTTTGGCTATCCATCTCGCGTATCACGATCGCTTGTCTATAGCAGTCTCGGCGCCGGCGGCTTGTCTGTGTCGCGCTGGGTGGAAGGTATTGTCGCCTTCCGTTTCGCCGTTTCACCAGAGCTGGCATTGGCGTCGACGTTGAAGTCGGTGGGTGCGTTGGCGACTGGGCCATAGCCGTGTTCAGCACGTCGCAGGAAGCGTCGGTGGTCTTCTCCACCGTTGTTGTCGCAGAATGGCCCGCCGCTGGCGGTTGAGCTGCCAATTTTGAATCCCCCCGAGCCGCCCCTGGAGCACGTCGCCTCCTCCCTCCTCTTCTCGTCTTCTTCACCGAGTCGCCATACACTAAGGTCACGGTCGCCCATGACCCAATGTACGCGACTCAGTCTACAACCATCAAATATACTCACGGAAAAATGTTCCCGTGCATCATTAACATTTTAGTGAGACGTATATTTATAACATTTTAAAATATTGTGTTTTACATAGATGTACTATTTATCTGTTAAAAGTACAGTGATCCCCTCCTGTCTTCTGAACCTGAAATACGGTCTACACAATGCTTGGTGGGCCGTCGGTAACGATGTAACAGAACAACGTATTGACGTCATGTCATGGTCGTACTTTGTAATCACCTAATCGGTTGCGAACAGTTCTTCCACTGACTGGCCTTAACACAGGGATGTATTGGGATGTTAAACAGCACAAAGTTGGCCACCTTTCTGCTGACAGGTGGTAGTGAGAGCCTAGCATAATGTCACATATCATAACAATACAAGTGACAGCACGCAAAGCCAATTACATTTAGTTGTTACTTAAAGCATTTAAAAATATATATATATTTTACAATTAAATACCAAACAACAAAAAAGAACCAATAAAAAAAATAAAAATAAAATAAAAGGTTAATTTGTAAAGAATTATAATTTGTTACTTCTATAACTTGATATAATGGAAAGATTAAATCTTATTGTTGAGTTTTAGGGCATTTTAGTAATCATTTCACAATTACTAAACGGTTATCGTGGTGTGTTTGCAACATCAGTGCGGATTTAAGACATTTTAATGACTCTTCCTCAATTAGTGAACTGTTATCACCAGTGTTGTACCACGTAATAAATGTCATAGTCACGGACAAAAAGTGCATCATCACATGAATTGAGCATTATATATATATATATATATATATATATATATATATATATATATATATATATATATATATATATATATATATATATATATATATATATATATATATATATATATATATATTCTTAAAAAAAAGTAGGGGAACTCTAATAAAAATTTACAATTGCCAAAATTGTAAGGTATATTAGCTGTGGGGAATGGTTATATGATAATAGTGAATTAATTGGGCAAACATTACAACCGGTAGTTAAGTATTACAGTATGACCACCAAAGATCTTGAAGGATGATCGGGGTCAGCAGTGAAATTTGAAAGTTGACGTTTTTTATCAGTAAATCGCAAATTCAAACAATAAAAATGACTAAAATCAAAACAATAACAACTGTATGATCAACAGAATGAAAAATATTGACCGAAATTTTCCACAGTGATTAATCGACCTTCCTGGAAATTGTCAAACTCGAGAATGACACCCCACGCATGTGTACGGGGCAAACTGCGTGATACACGTGCAAAGTATGGAATGTGTTTCGGTGTGTTGATAAACAGACCTGAACGTCTTTACTAGGATGTCTGTGGTCAAAACATTAACATTAATATTTCAGGTTCTACTACTTTTTTTTGAAGAGTATATATATATATATATATATATAATTATCTTATTATCTGTCTGCCATCTATGTTTCTATCAAGTATATGTCTATCTGTCTATCTATCTATCTATCTATCTATCTATGTCTGTCTCTCTCTGTATGTGTCTACGATCTAATTCTCTCTCTCTCTCTCTTTCTCTCTCTCTCTCTCTTTCTCTCTCTCTCTCTCTCTCTCTCTCTCTCTCTCTCTCTCTCTCTCTCTCTCTCTCTCTCTCTCTCTCTCTCTCTCTCTCTCTCTCTCTCTCTCTCTCTATATATATATATATATATACGAGGATATGTATATATCCTCGTCGGTGGTCCAATGGGCTAGTTCGTGTTCCAGTCAGTGCCCACGACTGGTATGCCAAAGGCCGTAGTATGTGCTATCCTGTCTGTAGCTATGGACATACAAACGATCCCTTGCTATTAATGGGAAAAAAATGTGGCGAGTTTCCTCTCTACGACTATATGTCAAAATTACTAAATTTATGGCATCCAATAGCCGATGATTAAAACATCAATGTGCTCTAGTGGTGTCGTTAAACAAAACAAACTTCATCGTTAACTTTTTGAGTTCGGTATAGAAGTGAAAGCTTAAATGTCAGGTACAAATGATCCGTTTAAAGTTTCAAGTTTCAGCACGTTTGACATTTCACTTTCGTTATAAAGTGTCTCAATTTTGCAAGCTACCAACACTTCTCACTAAAAAAAAGAACCGAAATGCTGTTCCGTACCAAGGCGTTGGTGTTGGTGGTGGCCGTTTTCCTGCAACTCGTTATGCCTGCACTAATGAACGAGCAGCCAGGCAAGTTTATCGCATGTCTTCCAATTAAAGTAACAGACCCTAGTTTTCAAATATTACGGGGTATTTGTTCAATATTAGAGTCGTTTTTGATAATTGAAATCAGATAATACTTATATTTTATTCTTTAGATTAATAATTTCCGTGCATCCGAAGTGTTGTCATTCTAGTATTTCTAATACAGCGAAATGCATGTTTGATATTTTTTTAAACGCGCGTACGTGCGCAAGTAATTGTTATCAAAACGAGCTATAGTCTATGTTTTAAGGTATGTCATCGTTTTAACGTGGTATAGCGGTCGCCTAATGCGCGATCAATCTAGGATCAATTCCCGTCGGTGTGCCCATTGGGCTATTTCTCGTTCCAGCCAGTGCACCACTACTGGTATATCAAAGGCGGTGGTATGTAGTACCCTGTCTGTGGGATGGTGCATATAAAAGATCCCTTGCTGCTAATCAAAAAGAGTAGCCCATGAAGTGGCGACAGCGGGTTTCCTCTATCAATACCTGTGTGGTCTTTAACCATATGTCTGACGCCATATAACCGTAAATAAAATGTGTTGAGTGCGTCGTTAAATAAATCATTTCTTTCTGTTTTCTTTCGTTTTAACGTCACCGACACTTATTTTACTCTATTGTAACTTTATTCTCCTGTGTTACATGTTTGTAGATTAACCAGACTTAGTGCCCATTTTGACGGGTTGATACTAGGGCAGTAGGGTGTTTAGGTGATGGGAAAGTAGTGGAACCTCCGAAAACGTCTGAACAATAGCTTTTTGATTTACAAACTTGCTTTGCGCATTACAAAAGTGCACCTCCTCCCCAGCACCACCATAAATATTATAGATTTGACCACTAGGGTGTTTAGGTGATGGGAAAGTAGTCTGAACAATAGCTTTTTAATTTACAAACTTGCTTTGCGCATTACAAAAGTGCACCTCCTCCCCAGCACCACCATAAATATTATAGATTTGACCACTAGGGATCCCAATTAAAAGAAAAAAACAATTTTGAAAGGGGAGGGCCTATCAGACCTAACACTGTGGAGTTTGTAACACCCCGACCTTGTGTAAGCTGATTTTTGTTTGTCACTACACCTCAGTTGTGTTAGGTTAGATACAGTATGTAAATATGTAATTTATAAAATAAAAATCAAATACATGTACATGGAATGGTTACATGTATTTTTACGTATATGTTTAAAGAAAAGGTTAGACAAAGCTGGTACGCATTTTACATCCCAAAACATGCATAACCTTGATTCACTGAAACAGGCTATAATGGCCTTCACGTAGCCTCGTATCCTAATCTTTTGTTATGCAAATAGCCTTAGTCATTTATAGGAGAACGAAACTGCACTGACAACATACAGAGATTTTTGTAAAATGGAAATAAGTCAACTTCGTGCATTTTAGATGATGAATTGTATATAAAACCTGTCGGGTTTGGGGTTTGTTTTCATACAAATGTAAAAAAAAAAGCAAGGATTAATTTTGCAAAAAACTTAGGGTCTAAACAACTGAACAGGATTCTAGTATCCTTAGTTGGCTGCCATTGTAAACATTTTCTGACTAACAGTCTATTTCCGCTCGTGTGCAGGAGGTAGGTTTCGGGGATCGAAACCCCTCCGTGCTCAAAGATTTTTTTTTATTATTTCAATACATTTGTTCTCTGGGAGAGGAAGGAAGAAAATGTTTTATTTAACGACGCGCTTAACACATTTTATTTACGGTTATATGGCGTCGGACATATGGTTATGGACCACACAGATATTGAGAGAGGAAACCCGCTGTCGCCACTTCATGGGCTACTCTTTTCCATTAGCAGCAATGGATATTTTATATGCACCACCCTATAGGCAGGATAGTACATACTACGGCCTTTGTTACGCCTGTTGTTGAGCACTGGCTGGAACGAAAAATAGTCCAATGGGCCCACCGACGGGAATCGATCCTAGATCGATCGCGCATCAGGCGAGCGCTGTACCACTGAACTACGTGACGCCCCCTTCCGGGAGAGCATAGCTCAACCCAACTATAATCTTCGCTCGCCACAGTCTAGACTCCTCACTCCTAAAATCCCAACACGCGCGCCTGCTTTTAAACAAAACCAGTCTCACGATGTTTGTGAAATTGGGCTCAGGTCATCAGTTTGGAGCAGCCAGTCGTATGTCTTTAAATTGTTATCACACGTATGTGTGTTTTATTAGTATGTTTTATCAAAAATAACGAATAATGGGTGTGTAAGAAAATTGTTTTATTATCAGTTATGGACAGAATTTACAAAGTCTCTTTATGTTTTACACTCGTGTGACTACATACATTTACAATGCTTAAACACCTGTTTATGTTTTACACTCGTGTGACTACATACATTTACAATGCTTAAGCACCTGTTTATGTTTTACACTCGTGTGACTACATACATTTACAATGCTTAAACACCTGCGATTAAAAACAAAGCAGGCTTAGTTTAAGTCATATGTTATAACAATTTCATTACCATAATTCAGTCGTGGTATGAAGATACGTAGAAAGACTGTAGCTACGAAAGTATCAATATCTGCTGTCGGTCCTAAACAGTAATATTAATAATCACCAGATCAACGCTACTCAACCTACGCAACAGCTTGCATATTATGTAGTGATCACCAAGCAAAGGGTCGCAACTCTAAATGCGTTTTATCATTTCGCCAAAAACGCGATCCCGAATACCTACATGTCGGTTACGGCTTTACAGTCATTAACCACCGAATTAATTGTAAACAAATCGGTAGTTTTCGTAAACTAGAATGATGAATAAATTGGTTTATGTGACTCTAGCACCTTGGTTGCAAATCAAAAGTGGTAAAATTATTTTCCCAAATATAGGTTATCAATTTGTAACCCTTTATCAGCCATAAACACTATTTATATGTATATGATATTATGTGCAATATTTTAAAGAAGCGATTTATGTCACTAACATAAATTTAAACCACCGTAAGTAAAAGAATTGATTTATTAAAGTAATTATGATTGACCGGGATTTTTATACCAAGGGACATAACTTTTGAAATTCTCGCCACTAATTTTAAGATTGTTTCTTTCATAGCGCACACAGAATCTCAAACTTGCATTATATTCTTATTATAAACAAGACTGATTGGTGCCAAAAATAAAATAAATAAATTGCAAAAATGATTTAATGAGCATAAATAATTTTCAGTCTAGATTTTGCCTCATATTTGACTAAATACAGTTATGAGCCAAATGTTTTCAGTGTGACAGTTGTAAACCAAAAGTATAAATGTAATACATAAACATGACAATTTGGTACATTTACATTGTGAAAATAAAAGACAAGTATGTACTTAAATTATACATTAAATAAAGTTATTGCAATTTGTTCACATGTGTATATTTATAGTTCATATTTATTTACCTATAATTACCAAATTAATATTCACCGACAGCCCATAACGACTCCATACTAACGTCTCTTGGTCTAGTTGGTTTGTTAACCTCATAACAAAACAGCTTCAAAGCGTGAATTGATACGTTTAATGTTTATCGTCAGTTCAGTATATTGTCATTAAAATTAAAATGCTAACACTTTGGCAAGAACAACATATGTACTGTGGACAGAATGAATGATGGTTAATTAGTTTTAAAGCATAATAAAATCGCACTTTTCAATGCTTTCTATATGTCATTTTAAAAATACTCTACACCAAATCATTCTTTACCTAACCTGGGTTTCTGCCAGAGGGTAAGGAGGGTACAATTAGATGTATGTACCCAAAAATCTCGGAAATTAATGGATATATTTTGTTTTAATTTTTAAATAGATTATAGTAAGATAATTGCTGTTTAAATGTCGAAAAAAGGCATACAATAAAATGTCCAATAAAACAACATTTCAAACCCATAACCACCCAATATATGCCTTTGAATATATTTAGTTTTTATTACGTACCCTCAAAGTGTGTAGGGGAGGGGGATACAGTCTCTAGTGAGAGATACAAATTATATTTTCATCTTTATATCATCTTTATGTGGAGTAGTGAAAATTTAAAACATACATTTTTGTCCTCAACTGTGGCATGGAGAATAAGCCCCTAGGTCCGCACCTCCCCCCACCCCACCCCAGTTCCTACGGGCCTGATGTATTTTATATATTATTAATAAATGCAAAGACTACACAATGATATTGTCTATAGGACATATCAGTTGTAAAGTGACTGTCAGTATGTGACAACATTATAATATTTTCCAACATTTC
>NC_054700.1:53730092-53740092 GCF_016097555.1 Gigantopelta aegis
TATTTAACGACGCACTCAACACGTTTTCAAGTATATAATAGTTATACACAGATAATGAGAGTAGACAACCGCCGCTGCCACCACGCGATCGGCTATTCTTTCTGATTAGCAACAAGGGATATTTCATATGCAGCATCCCACAGCTAGGATAGTACATACTACGGCCTTTGATATACCAGTTGTGGAGCACTGGCTGGAACGAGAAATAGCCCAATGGACCCACCGACGGAGATCGATCCTAGACCGACCGCGTATCAGGCGAGCCCTTTACCACTGGGCTCGTTCCAGCCAGTGCACCACGACTGGTATATCAAAGGCCGTGGTATGTGCTATCCTGTCTGTGGGATGGTGCATATAAAATATCCCTTGCTTTTAATCGAAAATAGTAGCCCATGAAGTGGCGACAGCGGGTTTCCTTTCACAATATCTGTGTGGTCCTTAACCATATGTCTGACGCAATATAACCGTAAAATAAAATGTGTTCAGCGCGTCGTTAAATAAAAAAAAAAGTATTTATCTTTTACCACTGGGTTACAATCCTGCTCCGCTTTCGTAATGTATACAACATACGGACAGTAACGTACTGACGACAATGTTAACGTTTTTAGTTAAAACACTATATACAATATATCAACCAAACTATGACCCATAAATATCTAATAACTTATCCCTCAAAGTATTAACTGATGAAAATCGTACCTTTCGCGGCTCATTTTTGATATGACCGGATGTTTTACAACATTCCTTATTTGCAGTTGTTTCGCACAAAATTGTATTTTTGCAAGTGCCCCATACATGTTTCAAGCACATGGCTACCTGACACATTGGTGTTAAATTAAATAAAATTGCATACATTTATTGTCCAGATGAAACTAAATTTTTTGACAAGAAACACTGTCACATTTATCACCAACTGTTGGATTTTTGGTATTAACTTCTGTATCAAAAGTTAGGTGTACCTCGAATTTTGACCCAGCCGGATGTTATTTGGTTTAGTACAACCTTAAAGGGACATTCCTGAGTTTCCTGCATTGTAAGATGTTTCCGACTAATGAAATATTTCTACGATTAAACTTACATATTAAATATATTTTCTTGTTTAGAATATCGGTGTTTGTATATTCAATGTGTTTCTGGTCGTCTTGATATTTGTGAGAAGCCCAAACTGGATTGTGTCTTCAAATAATTTCGTACGAACAAATATATTTTAGGAAATAAAATGAAATTTAACCTAGTACAACTATTAGAAAGATCAGAAATACGTTTAATATAAAGCCACTAATATGTTATGCAGAAAAACATATTTGATATGTATATATATATAATTACAATCGTTAAAAAATCATTATCTCGCCTTCATGTAAAATTCTTTAATCTCATTGGTTGTTTGCCGTTGGACAAATCCCTTACACCCCTGTGGGCGGAGCCAAATTCTCTTATACCCCGTCTGTAATTTCCAATAGTTTCCAGCCACCCCAGTTAATGCTAAAGCAATAATTAGATTATAAATAACATTGATTATCAATCAAGTATACATAATTCATTTTATTTTTACTATAAAATACACTATTTCAATACTTTTAAAAGCTGCAATGTTGAACTCGGCCACCTAATTACGGTCGTGGTGTTATTGTATTAATGCGCGATTAGCAACAGTTTTTTTTTTTTTTTTTTTACTACATACATTTCTGATTTAAAAAAAGGGGTGGGGGTTGTTTGCGGGGGTGGTGTGTGTGTGTGTGTGTGTGTGTGTGTGTGTGTGTGTGTGTGTGTGTGTGTGCTGAGGGTGCGCATTTGAATAGTAGTTCGACAATTCCCGTTAACTGACGTAACTTGTCGGAAACGTTACCATAAGAACGCAACGTTCTTTTCACGTGACGTCAACAATATTTTGTCGTTTTAATCTGCTTGTTGATATCAAAGCGATAGTACGTATTTTAGAAATATTCGAAAAGAATCGCTGTTTGACACTTATAAACATATTTATTTGAAAGGTGTATTAATGTAAAATATATGTGCCTGGATCTAATGACGACAGCTAACTTCTGTGCTCTTTTGTTGCAACATTTGTTACAAGTGTTGAGTTAATTCTTTGTTTGTTTATCCAGACCATTGAAGTAAGAGCTGGGGTGAGTAGGTATTTTTTATTAGGGTGGCAGGAGGGGGGGGGGGGCAAACTGAGTAGGCACCCTCACTATTGGACGTGATATAGGCCGATGGCAAATAGTCTAAGCCGATATGCGCATGGGTCATGCCCATAACATATTTGGGGGGAGGGATTTAAAAATGCGCAAGAAATTATCATGTTAACATTCACGTGGTCAGGATTATATACGGGTGGGTGTGGGCACCAAAGCAAACGTCCACTCTGTAAATCATGTATAAAACTGTATAGTCTCATATAGACTGAATGCGGCGTGTGTTGCACCTGATGTGTTTTCGGCTTGTCATTTTGGGCATATAAACCCTATACGATTATTTCATTGCGACTGGCCGCATGCGTCTTACAGACGCACGCATATCGCACACATCCAGCCTAAACGCTCTCATTAAAACTAATGTATTTTGATTATTTTTGTTGGACCGCACGCACGCACAGCATCCAGTCTATATGTGACCGAGGAGGGCCAAGTCCCCCACCTCGGCTAAATCATTGAATATTAATAAGACTGTATAGCAAACGCTCGGGAGTTTAATTCAGTTCAATTGTGTTGAGTTTATTATATAAGTTTAACGGTAACAACTGCCCTCGAGGTACTGCAGGAGAGGGGGGAGGGAGGGGTGCGCGTGTTGAAGGTGTGCACCCCTTCCGAAATTCGAAGTGGCTCGAAAAATCCAGTGTTTAGCAGATGCCTCTATTGATATTTAGTGGGGATCTTGTTTATTGACCTTGATATTTCGTTAAAATATTATCGTACAAACACTACGTCAGTGGACCTTTGAATACTGTAGGTGCCCTGTTTAATCGTTGCACCGCCTCCTTTAAACATCCTGCAGACGCCACTGCCTGTTGTGATATTTAAAACAATTGCAATATTACTACACAAACCAGATTTTACCTTCTTATAATTTCGTACGTACGAAAAATATTTATGTCGAAGAAAATGAACAGTGACTGCTACAATCAAAGCATACGACCACAAACACATTGGTTTTGAAAAAATATTATACAGGTATGAAGGCAACGGTTATGGCCTGGGCCCCGTCCTACAAAACGATCTTAGCCCTAAGATTACCTTAAGCGCATAGCTACCCTATGCACTTTAGTTGATTTTAGGGTTAAGATCGCTTCGTGGAACGGGGCCCAGGCCGACACCAAAGCGACTGACGAAACAGCCAAAGTCAACTACGCGCAGTTCTACCTTTAGTCTCTGTGTACTGCGTTATCGATTACTTCTCAGTGCAGATACACCTAGGCTGTTCTAGCATTCTAGCTTCACCCCTGAATCAAAGAGGAGATTTAAGCTATATAATTTCATGCTAATATAATTAATTTGTAAGAAAATTATGTTGTGAGAGTTCGTATGGATTTAAAACTTAAAGAGTCGGATTTACGAAGCCTGTTTTTCTTAAGCGCAGGTGTTTAAGCATTTTAAAGTATGTAGTTACACGCGTTTGAGTCAAACAGGTGTTTAAGCATTTTAAATGTATGTAGTTACACGCGTGTAAGTCAAACAGGTGTTTAAGCATGTTAAATGTATGTAGTTACACGCGTGTACGTCATAAACAGGTGTTTAAGCATTGTAAATGTATGTAGTTACACGCGTGTACGCCATAAACAGGTGTTTAAGCATTTTAAATGTATGTAGTTACACGCGTGTAAGTCAAACAGGTGTTTAAGCATTGTAAATGTATGTAGTTACACGCGTGTACGTCATAAACAGGTGTTTAAGCATTGTAAATGTATGTAGTTACACGCGTGTTCATCATAAATAGGTGTTTAAGCATTGTAAATGTATGTAGTTACACGCGTGTAAGACAAACAGGTGTTTAAGCGTTGTAAATGTATGTAGTTACACGCGTGTAAGACAAACAGGTGTTTAAGCGTTGTAAATGTATGTAGTTACACGCGTGTAAGACAAACAGGTTTTTAAGCGTTGTATATGTATGTAGTTACACGCGTGTAAGACAAACAGGTTTTTAAGCGTTGTATATGTATGTAGTTACACGCGTGTAAGACAAACAGGTTTTTAAGCGTTGTATATGTATGTAGTTACACGCGTGTAAGACAAACAGGTGTTTAAGCATTGTAAATGTATGTAGTTACACGCGTGTACGTCATAAACAGTGACTAATTCCGGGACAGTGTTTAATATGTATGCCGTGTGTGTGTGTATATATATATATATATATATATATATATATATATATATATATATATATATATACACATATACATATACATATACATATACATATACTTATAGTTATAGTTATAGTTATATAGATATATAATTATATATACATAGTTATATACCAAACCATCGGTTCTCTTTTAGCGTAAACGGACTCACTATTGTATATATACTGTAAATGTGTAACAACACAGGACAACCGCTGAATCTTGCGCGGGCTCTGATCTAATTATCACCTTTCTGGAACCAGCACTTACGAAATCCTACTCAGGATGCTACCTTTCAAAACGTCTGTCAGATGTTGGCGCGCTACAAACACCAGGTTTGATATCTCTCTTGAAATCCAAACCAATTAATTATTTCCGCATGTGCTCATCCCTATTAACACCTTGACTCCCCCAGGCATTGATCATACGGCGCTTCCGGTGAACACCGTGAAGAGATCCCGTTCAATAAATGTCCTTGTAATCTGATTCCTGTCAAAGCTGATAGATCACCGTTTGTCGCAGTGATGGACACATGTTCTTCGTTATTGCATTAACCAGTGCTGGGCTGCCATAGTCCTGCAATTAGCTTCCTTAATTCCAGCACAGACATTATCCGTTGGCGTTGTAGACAATGTTTACATCTGGCAGTCTCTAGTTCAGATTGCAAGGTTTGCAACCCACGTCTTAATTTGTCTAGCTTATTTGATTTTCATTGCTTATAATTCGATTAAGGTTCAAGCACGCTGTCCTTGGGAACAAACATCCGGCTATATTATATGGGTTGTTTGTCCCACGTGGTATGTGCTTCAGTCAGAAAGATTCCAACCTGTTCATCAAAACTAAGACATCTATCTCTGAACGGATTAAATGCTTTAAAAATTACGGATTCGTTTTCGCATGTTAACCACTGCATAAGAAATGGTATGGACGAATGTTTAACAACACCCCAGCAAATAACAAACCCCCACATCGGCTAAACGACATTGTATGATGATCAGGATCAATGTAAAGTTCTAAAAGTATAACTAAACATAGTGTAAATATCAATGAAAAATTTACATTTGTAACAGACACAATGAAGCACATTGACATTAAAGGGACATTCCTGAGTTTTCTGCAATTTTAAACATGTTATCGACTAACAGACCTTTTAGCGACTGTATTTACATATTAGTGACTGTATATTAAACGTGTTTCTGATCGTTCTAATATGTGTACTACGTTCAATTTCATTTTATTTCTAAAATATATTTTTTTCGTACGTACGAAATTATTTGAAGACAAAATCCAGTTTGGGCTTCTTATAAATATTAAGACGACCAGAAATACGTTGAATATACGGACACTGATATTCTAAAAAAGAAAATATATTTGATATGTAAGTTTAATAGTAGAAATATTTTATTTGTCGGAAACATCTTACAATACAGCAAAGTCAAGAATATCCCTTTAATTACGCCCAAAATCTTCAAAAAGACAAAAATAAACGCTATTTGGTCATACACGAAAAGAATATATGGAAAACGTTGATCGGTTGATGTAAACCGATTATAACCGATGATTAATAATGAAATTACAACCGATTCCTATATCTATTTGTCGTGATTCGGCGTCTTCCGCTTGGTGGACGATTTCGGACGGGGTGGGGTTCACAGCGTTGACAAAGTCGATCAATGATCGTCTGACTGACACCAATCTCAGGACAACGTTTCTCCACACAAATGTGGAATATGTACAGTAGACGTACGAACCACCACCACACCTCCCCTCACCCCACACACAAACACAGGCATGCACGCACATATACATGTACGCACAAGCAATCAATTATTGCATTTTGATTTCTGGAATGAGTTCGCTTGTTAAGCATGCATCCGCTTTCGGCGCAACAGATCGTAGGTTCAATGCGATGGACCGTCTTTAACCAAACATTGATTTGCATTTCTTCCCCCTTCAGCATTATGTCACGCAACTTTATGACAAAAATATACTATATTACGCAGACTTTTTATACTTTAATAAAAAGATAGCAAATTTTAAAATTCCATTATGAAAATTGGTAGGCAACAAAGGATAACTGTGTCGATTATATATATATATATATATATATATATATATATATATATATATATATATATATATATATATATATATATATATATATGGATATGGGCAAGTAAAAAGAGTTCCCATACCCATATATATTAACTCTTCAAAAAAGTAGGGGAATTTACAATTGCCAAAATTGTAAGGTATATTAGCGGTGGGGAATGATTATGATAATAGTGAATTAATTGGGCAAACATTACAACCGGTAGTTTTACAGTAGGTTTTATGACTACCAAAGATCTTGAAGGACGATTGGGGTCAGAAGTGAAATTTGAAAGTTGACGGGTTTTTTTATCAGTAAATCGCAAATTCAAACACTAAAAATTACTAAAAACAAAACAATAACAACTGTATGATCAACAAAATAAAACAGATTGACATAAATAATGTTCCACAGTGATTAATCGACCTTCCTGGAAATTGTCAAACTCGAGAATGACACCCCACGCACTTGTACGGGGCAAACTGCGTGATACACGTGCAAAGTATGGAATGTGTTTCGGTGTGTTGATAAACAGACCTGAACGTCTTTACTAGGATGTCTGTGGTCAAAACGTATAACTTTAATATTTCAGGTATATATATATATATATATATATATATATATATATATATATATATATATATGGACTGTCTGGTACATAGGAGGAAGCAAGAAGAAACGAGAAAGCGGAAGCAGCTCGGTATTAAGGACATCTTAATGCTGGCAAACACGACACGTATTCAACAGACATTACAATAACACAGAATAATTATTGATATGGTTAAAGTTCTTTAGTCACTGGTTCTCTCGTCCTCTTAGTGTCCCGGTCTGTCTCCCCTCCCACTCTTTCTCTTCGTTTCATTGTGGGTGTGTGTGTGTGTGTGTGTGTGTGTGTGTGTGTGTGTGTGTGTGTGTGTCTGTTAGTTACGTCCATTGGGATGTATGCATGTAGGTGTTAGATCGAAGGCCAATACGTATTCGCATTTGAATACCGGTATACCTGTCTTGTTACAACATGAAAATATAAAGTCCATCGCCTCCGTAACTCATAAATCCATTCATAGCTTTATCTGATGGTTTTTTGTTTTGTTTTGTTTTGATTTCTAAATGTGGATGTAATACATTTGATATCTCCCCCACACACTATGCTCATAAATAAATAAATAAGTCTATACCTAGGCCTCAAACTGAATTAAGCACGAATTAAACGAAATTTAGAACAAACCAAATTCCTCAAGTGACAGCGGGCTATCGATTTGTGTAATAAATTACGAAACATCCATAGATGTACTGTTAAAATCTCCACGGCTATGTCATGTTGGACAACTGGATCTCGTTTATACTGACTCGGTATAAAACAAATACTTGGCGTTATACCATTTAACTCAAGGGTGTATACCATCAAATCAAATCCCATAGACGACCATAGTAACATGTGGCACAAGCAAGCAAAAGAGAGTTGGATACTTGCTTTAACACGTTGTTAGATACAAAGTTTTTTCTGTTTAACGACACAACTAGAGCACATTGATTTATTAATCATCGACTATTGGGTGTCAAACATTTGGTAATTTCGACATTGTCTAAGAGAGGAAACCTGCTACATTTTTCTATTAGTAGCATGGGATCTTTTATATGCACCATCACAGTCAGGATAGCACATACCACGGTATTTGATATATTACTCGTGGCGCACTGGCTGGACCGAGAAATAACCCAATGGGCTAACCGACTGGGATCGATCCTATACCAAATGCGCATCAGACGTGCGCTTTATCACTGGGCTACGCCGACAAATTAATAAAATCACACATTTACACACAAGATACATATTGTTGTTTAGAGTACCATACATATATAGAGCTGCATACCAATTCATCGGTTCCCTATTGACACAAAGGGACTATAATATGTAGCTTATAGAGAATACTGCATAGGTGGCCGTTAAGACTTAAAATTTGTTTTGTTTAACGACACCACTAGAGCGCATTGATTAATTAATCATCGGCTATTGGATGTTAAGCATTTGGTAATTCTGACACGTAGTCATCAGAGGAAACCCGCTTAATTTTTCCTAATGTCAAGTCAAATCATAGGCTTTAACGTGCACATTCAGAGCAAGCTGTGTTAGCGCACGCCTGTCATGGGAACAGGTGCCGGCCTCAGCCGGCTCTTCCGTCCAGGACAGGAAAGGGTTGGGTGGGTGGAAGAGGGGACCGCCCGCACTGTAAGGTGCAAGTGAGGACCCGCAGCCCGACCGCTGTCGGTAACAGGCGGTTTTGGGTCCTAATGCACCAATGGATCTTTTATATGCATTTTCCCAGACAGGAAATCACATACCAAGGCCTTTTACCAGTTGTGGTATACTGGTTGGAACGAGAAAAAACCCAATCCGTTGAAAGAATTCACCGAGGTGGTTCGATCCTGCGACGCAAGCTGCTCAAGCGAGCACTCAACCGACTGAGCTAAACCCAGCCCTTGGCTTTTAAGACAGCGCCGAGCTTACAAGCAAAAGCGAGTTGGATACGGATGAGTGAGTGGATGAATGAATGAATGAATGCATGTTTAACGACACCCCAGCACAAAAATACACATCGGCTATTGGAATTCACAAAAAGGTAAGCATATGGAAATATTATTTATACAATTATGTAAAACACAGTGTAAAGCAAGTTGGATACGTGCAAGTTGTTCGATAAATGCAGGCTACGCGTAAATGGCATCAAAAGAAACAAGTCTAATATTTGTTCACTAAAAGCGGGTTTATAAGACATTTAAAGTCTCTTTTGTTTTCAATTAAAACTTATTTATGGCACTAGTGCAGGCCTCACGCGAGGTCAAAATCATAGAGCGAAGTCACATTTTTCTCAAACGTTTGATAGGGCAAAGTTTTTAACAGGAGGGAGACTTAAATTTGTAATCTAAAATTGTGTAGTTGTAGTTGAGTGCTTGAAGGTATTCCAAGACATGGTGTTAATTTGTATGCGCTCGCTCAATGCACGGTCAGTCTAGGATCGATCTCCTTCGGTGGGCCCATCAGGCTATTTCTCGCTTCAGCCAATGCACCACGACTGGTACATCAAAGGCCGTGGTATGTACTATCCTGTCTATGGGATGGTGCATATAGAAGATCCCTTGCTGCTAATCAGAAAGAGTAGCCCATGAAGTGGTGACAGTGGGTTTCCTCTCTCTATATCTTTGTGGTCCTTAACCATATGTCCGACACCACATTACCGTAAATAAAATATGTTGAGTGCGTCGTTAAATAAAACATTTCGTTTGTTCGTTGTATGCGCAGTTTGGCTTACACATCAAGGTTATCACTACGAAGCACCTGAGCTGTTAATTACAATTTCTACCCAGGTGGGCATGTGTGTTTATAGGAAGGTTCATGTAAATGATCTGTTGTTGCTTTGTGGTGGGAGTATTCAATATGGCGACAGTGAATCTCTCGGGACGTAACAAACCGTGTGATGTCATGAAACCAGGTTCTTAAATGTCACATGCTGTGGCGTAGCAAAGTGCCAAAACGTGGGGGCAGACACACACACACACACACACACACA
>NC_054700.1:53742592-53750092 GCF_016097555.1 Gigantopelta aegis
GTGATGGGTGTATACTACCAAATCAAATCCCATAGACGACAATAGTAACATATGTGGCTAAAACTCCTACCTGCAACGTATCAACCGAGATAAACGCCACGGATATAAATACTACCACCCCTTACACTTAAAGTGAATCAGAAAAAAATGGGGGTCAATTGTGGTGTTAACTTCTCTATCAAAAGTTGGGTGCACCTCGAACTTTGACCCAGCCGGAAGTTATTTGGTTTAGTACTACCAATACTGATAACATACATTTTTCAAAAAGTGTCCAGTTATGTGTCTTTATGACAACCAGGATCTGGTGTATTCTGACATAAACTGACAACCTCACTGAAACTGTTGTTTCTACAGTGCAACCTAATATAATGTACACCTCAAGAAGCATATATATTGCAAATAGTTTTGTACAAATGCAATATGTCATATTAAACAACAAAATGTTTTAAAATAAAACTCCTGAAGATATTTACTTTCAGTTGGGTGTGTGTACTCAGGTATATATGTAGAGACAACAAAGATAGTCAGAGTACCTCTACCCCTTTAAAGAATTCCATTAAAACGCATGCACTTGATTGACCCCTAGATTATGAAGACCTTAAAAGGCACATCAAAGAAATATCAGTATTAAAAAAATACACTGTCTGAGGAAGGAAACACAAACATGACTGTACCTGTATGAAGTAATGACTTAATGTCCTGAACATTAGTGTTGGGAGGAAATCCTGTATGCTGGGTGTGGGTGTCTTCAAGTTACCAGGTGTGGGAATTTCAAATCCATCGGCCATGCTGATTTTCATAATGAACCATCAAAACTATTGGCAGCCACCAACATTCCTGACTATATTTTATTTATAGCCTACTGTAGTTGGAGGTTTTAATAGTTGTGATATCTGGAATAATCATGCCGCTTTAACACATTTATTTTTGATTAATTACTGAAAAAACCTATTTTTAAATGACAAAATTACCCGAACATCTATTTTCTTGCATTATTTTCTAATCCGGATGAATACAATATGTACATTAGATGTATTCCTACAATCTGCAATCCAGCATTTTATTTAGCTAGTAACATTAAGTAATACAGCTTTAACAATAAAATAAATTATCAACTTAATCCAAGGCAGATAATCAAATCTGAAAAAATTGGTTCTGAATCTAGTATAAACTCAAAATGCTTTTCATGAGAGCTAACTAAGTGATTATTAAGAAAAAAAAATGATCTAGAGATCTAAGTATATGTTTAACAACCTTATTGTTATGTACAAATAAGAACAGAAGGCACAATAGTGACAACAAATTTAATTATGTTTTTGGTAAAGTTGTTCTTCAAATTTACTTTAAATTTTGCATAAAACTACAAATTTGTCTAAAATATAACTTAGCACCCTATAAATATGTCAAAATGACAATAAAAATCAACTTCATACATAAAAAATTAACAATGTTAATGGAAACTAAAGACATTAACCCACTATTGGCACATGCTATTTTTAATATAAAAATAAATTGCTATTAAAATCTTAGTTCAGGTTGCCTATATATAATACCATATTTAAGAGCAGTTGTATATGGCAAGTCAAATACCATGTAAAAAGAAATTATTGAAATCTTTACAGTATGAATTATAGGCCAAAACCAACCTTTCTTCAGTGCTAACTTTGATTCAAACTCCATTCAGAGCCATGTACAGAGATTATTGTCAAGGTCAAGGTCATTGTGAACTTGCATGATCGAGTGATGACTAATTAATCAACCAGTGTAGTTTAATTAAATAAAATGACAAAATCATAATATTTTTTATTATGCACTGAATATGTGCTATAGGGTGTATACTACCAAATCAAATCCCATAGACGACAATAGTAACATATGTGGCTAAAACTCCTACCTGCAACGTATCAACCGACATAAATGCCACGGATATAAATACTACCACCCCTTACACTTAAAGTGAATCAGAAAAAAATGGGGGTCAAGCTGCTCGTTTCTGAGACAACGGGTAGCGTCTATGACTACCCTAGTTTCGCACAAAATTCGAGTACTTTTTTTTACAGGTACCCCATACATGTTTCAAGCACAAGGCTACTTGACACATTGGTACTAGATGAAATAAAATTGCACATTTTTTTTACCCAGATGAAACTATTATTTTTTACAACCAACACACTCTCATTTATAACCAATCACAGGACTTGTGGTGTTCACTTCTCTATCAAAAGTTGGGTGCACCTCCAACTTTGACCCAGCCGGAAGTTATTTGGTTTAGTACTACCTGATGGGTGTAGGTCGACCGAGAATACCCGGACCCTCCTTCCAGAACAAGCGTGGATTCGCCCCTCCTGTTCTTGTAAGTAGCTGTTCAACACAGGAAAACGCCACTCCTCGCTGATTATAATTAATACGAAATTATTCCGAAAATCTTCACCGGATTAAGGAGTGCAGACTTGGAAATATTTCAGATATGCCACACGAGTTATCGGCCTTGTGATGTTCGTCTGTCGTAATTAAGGTTTGATCCCATCGTCTGCCTGTTGAGACGGGCCGATCTACGTGGTCATTACCAAACCAATAGAACGTCCTGGCAGCAAATAATTAGCCAATTTGTGTGTCGTGTGCAATTACACGAAAAGTCATCAAATTGCGAACAGCATCTGGAAATCAAACAACTTCTAGGTGATAAGGCGGGAAACCGGAATAAGATCAGAAATATACAGCTGCATGTAAATGGCGTAGACTGTTCGTCTGTTGTGTTTTCGTAGTAAGCGTAGCATACGGAAAGGCACGGACCTCCTAGGAAGATTAGAGCGATTGTTTCTCTCTCAGTCTCATGTTCAAGAACTGATATACTGGACACAGGTTATAAGCTTGCGAGATACTTCTTAAACTTTTAAAGCTGGTGGTAGAATATTTGTTTTTATCTTAGTCCATTTAAATGAGTATATTTCTTATTTCGACTGCCTCATTTAAGTGCGTCTACCAGAGTCACGGGTATCGCCAAACAACAGCCCCAGGTGTAATGCTATAGTTAAATATTTAAAACTAAGGAATATATAACCACAGCATCGAGGGGTAGTACCTAAAGTTAACCAGAGCATGCTTAATTTGTATCTATTATTAGCACTGCACTACATACACATATACGCGCGCACGCACGCACACACACACACACACACACACACACACACACACGCGGTATATTTAGCTTCTTTTTTTTTTTTTTTTAGCACGATTGTATAATATATATGGCATCTATGGTATCAAACAATGAGATCCAACATATGTTGGTGTTCACTAATATTTATAGACATCCGATTGGTAGTTCCATGTTGATGACATGAACGTCAAAGCCAAATCGTCCACTGAAATGAACACCACCGAAACCGATTTCTGCCTGTGACATAAATTAAACTGTGTAAACGAAAGCGCTGTAAATTAATTTCGTTTGGAAAAAGACTTTAAATTTCTTCAGGATATACATAATAATAACTAGAAAACTACATTTCTTTCTGTTGGATACCATTTATTTTGTTTGTTTTGTTTTTGTTTTTGTTGATGTTGTTTTTTTTTTTGTTTTTTTTTCTTGTTTGTTTGCTTTTATATTGTTTTGTATTGTTTGGTTTGTGATTTTGGGTGTTTTTTGTTTGTTTGTTTTTTGTTTTACATATTTACCTCGTTTTGCTCGTTTCTTATTTTTGAAAATCCTTGTTGCAAGCTGAAAGCTTCCCATCCAAAATTCTTTATTTTTAAATCACCTGTCGCTCCAGTTTCACTCCATGGGGTACAGGAAACAGATATAACTGCCAAAAAAAGATCTCCTTTAGATGATCTAAGATGCGCTTGGTGTTATAAATTCACCTATTAAAAACTGGGTTGAAGACTTATTGTCCAACATATCACATATATCAAATAGAATGGCAATTTAGAGTAAAGAGCCACGATATACGCCCTTTCTGTCAGCTGCCCATTCTGTGTTCTAGTACGAGTTTAGACAAAAGTGTACAAACAGGTGTCTTCGCCATGTAAGTACACGTACATTTAACGAACAAAATTACAAACAACAGAAAGTAATGGCTACTGTCAAGAATATTGTGTTAGCGAGAGGGAGGGACAGACAGACAGAGACACAGACAGACAGACAGACAGACAGAGACAGACATACAGGACGGAAGGAAGGAAGAAAATGTTTTATTTAACGACGCACTCAACACATTTTATTTACGGTTATATGGCGTCGGACATATGGTTTAGGACCACACAGATATTGAGGGAGGAAACCGCTGTCGCCATTTCATGGGCTATTGTTTTTCGATCTGCAGCAAGGGATATTGTATATGCACCATCCCATAGACAGGGTAGCACATACCACGTCCTTTGATGTACCAGTCGTGGTGCACTGGCTGAAGTGAGAAATAGCGCAATGGGCCCACTGACGGGGATCGATCACAAACAGACCGGGCATCAAGCGAGCGCTTTACCACTGGGTTTCGCCTCGCCCCAGACAGACATACAGACACACACAGAGACAGCCCGAGTACAGAGAGAGAGAGAGAGAGAGAGAGAGAGAGAGAGAGAGAGAGAGAGAGAGAGAGAGAGAGAGAGAGAGAGAGAGAGAGAGAGAGAGAGAGAGAGAGAGAGAGATGAATGAATGAATGAATGTTTAACGACACCCCTGCACGAAAAATACATCGGCTATTGGGTGTCAAATTATGAGAGAGAGAGAGGGGGGGGGGGGGGGGGGGCGGGGCGGGAGAGAGAGAGAATTTACACAGAGAATGGGTAGTAGTGTTAAACAGAAATACAGCCAGCCAAACAGACAGACAGACAGAGAGACAACATCCCTTTACATCTCCACGTTAAGTAAATAACCTGCCTATGGGAATGCTTGTGTTTATATAAATTCATGGACTTCGGAGCACGCGTCATATTTTGTGGCATTTAAGGTTCTGGTTTGATGGAATTACATGGTTTGTTACGCCCCGGTAATTTCACAGTTAGTCAATTTATTTCGATTTCCACAAACCCAGTGCTTGCTAAATTGTAAGGCGTGTAAAAGCTTTCCTATGTTCGCCCGAGTACCGTCATTTAAACGTCATACCCGGGCATGTATATGTAAAATTAGTGTATTGTTGTTACGCCGTGTTTATGCTTTCTTTGCTGATTGAAGGTTCTCTAGCGAAACCAATATTGAAAATACTAATACTGATAATTAGATACGCCTGTTGAAAACCGGGACTTTTTTTTTTTTTTTTGGTCCTTCGTAGGAAAGTTGCGAGGGGAGGGGGATTGTTTGTTATTCGACACCCCAGGTTTGTTTTAGTACATTTTTAACCTGGGATGGTGGGAGAGAAAACGTGCGTACAAATTAAATTAATATCGAAACGTAAAGCCGTGTGTTAAAAGTACTGCTTTGAGTATGTATCCATTAACACAGGGAGCATTAATTTAATCATATGTAATACATTTGGGTAATAAAACCTATTATAAATTCAAATTATAACTATAATTATAAATTATAATACAATGTTAATATTGACAAAGCCAACTATTTCAACATTTTAAATTGATATTTATGAACTTATTGCGGCCAAAACGAACATCAATCACGAATTACTACTGCCTATATCCCGTTGACTCCAACCCCGTCGGTGCTGGAGAATGTGTTTGACCCATCAGGTAATTTGACCTAACCATTCGGTCAACATTGTGTAAGTGTAACTCAGGACTTCGTTTTTGGTTCGGGATATTTTTCGTCACAGTCAGTGCACCACGACTGGTATATCAAAGGCCGTGGCATATGCTATCCTGTCTGTGGGATAGTGCATATAAAAGATCCCTTGCTACTAATGGAAAAATGTAGCGGGTTTCCTATTTACGACTGTGTCAAAATGACCATATGTTTGACATCCATTAGCCGATGAGTAATAAATCAATGTGCTCTAGTGGTGTCGTTAAACAAAACAAACTTCCAACCCCGTCGGTATTCGAGAAAGAGTTCGACCCATCGGGTAGTTCGACCCAACCATTCCGTCATCATCGTGCAAGTGTAACTCGGGAATTCGTTTTTGATTCGAGCGTAGGGGGTGTATTCGACCCTTCCGAGGTCGACCCAACGAGATTCTACACGTAGTTCTAAAACATGTTATTATGGCTGAGAACTAGGTGTAATCACTTTAATATAAGAGAAAGCGCGAGTCCGTCTTTGACCTCAAATTAACTAAAACGCATCGATATATGTTACACTGATAAATAATAAAGTTTGTTTTGTTTAACGACACCACTGGAGCACATTGATTAATTAATCATCAGCTATTGGGATGTCAAACATTTAGTAATTTGTACATATAGTCTCAGTGAGGAAATCCGCTAGAATTATCCATTAGTAGCAAGGTTTTTTTTTTTATATGCATCACCCTACAGTCAAGATAGCACATACCACGGCCTTTGATATACCAGTCTAGTGCACTCGCTGGAACGGAAAATAGTCCTAGATCGACCGCGCATCAGGCTACATTTTTCTTATTGCAGCAAGTGATCTTTTATATGCACTTTCCCACAGACAGGAGGGTATCTACCACTGCCTTTGACCAGTTGTGGTGCACTGGTTGGAATGAGAGAAGAAACCCAATCACTTGAATGGATCCATAGAGGTGGTTCGATCCTGCGACGCAAGCATCTTAGTAGAACACTTATAAATAATAAAGGTTAGTGGCTTTAAATATTGAAAATAGATGTTGGGGCTTTAAGAAATGTGTTCTACCTCTCTACTTCCTTTTGTAATTATATAAGCCTTCAATTAATGCCATTGAAATTCTTTGGAAACAAATAGTAGTGGGGTTTTATTTTGTTTTTTGTTTTTTTTTGTTAAAAGAAAAAGAGTGACAAAAGAGAAATGAACTCAAAGGACGCGATAATTGATTTTATTACAATTTGTTTTTAATTTACAACTTTAGGGAAATCGATAGTTTGTAAGGAATTCATTAAGTTAAACATGCTGCTTAATTTGAGTTTACCACTTGTTTTTCGTATCCCCCCCCCCCCCCCTGTTTTTATTCCAGCTGTTTCATTGCAATGTAGTAGAGGCCAATTAACACAGAACTGCTTCTTATACACATGTTGGGGCTGGGGGGGGGGGGGGGGGGATTTGGGGGGGGGATTTGGGGGGGGGGGGGGAGAATACATAGCCCAGTGTAAAGCGTTCGCCTGAAGCGCGGTCGGTCTGGGATCGATCCCCATCGGTGGACCCATGACTACTAATGAAAAAATGTAGCGAGTTTTCTCTCTGACTAATACCAAAATTACAAAATGTTTATCATCCAATAGCCGATGATTAATGAATCAATGTGCTCCTGTGGTATTGCTAAACAAAATCAAAACTCACCAGTATAAATATATATATCGTTACACCTTTTGTTACTACTTAAAGTTTCACGCTATGAGCGATCATCAGGTAACGTGTAACTGCCCTGTCGTTACGCCATGAAGCAGTGACGTCAC